>NC_052359.1:68155160-68315714 GCF_009727055.1 Benincasa hispida | reverse complement strand
CCAATACTCATACACCTTCAGCTTATTCTCCGCAATAAACAGATAGTACAACAGAGATCTGTCCTGCAAAATACCACAAAAATATTTAACACTAAACGTTACCAATCCCCGACAATGATGCTAAAAACTTGTAATAATAAAAATTTGAATGGTGCGCTATGACTTAAGTTTTCGTCCCCAGCAACTTGTTAGGCTGCTGACGACGTATGTAAATGTATGAGTGTGTGCACTTTGTGATAATAAAAATATGCGATATTACATTCTAAATGTGTGCGATGATGCCTAAATGCTTTCGTAGTATGCGTCCATGTAGTGATGTCACAAGCTTTCTTGTACTGGAACCAAGTATAATTCCAACGCAAGTTTCTCAGAGTGATCTAAGGTCGAACACGGGGATTTTTGTAATTAATGCGATACTAATGTGGTATATGTGACTCGTTAAACATAAAGAATAATGAATTGGGTTTGCAGAAAAGTAAAATGCGATAAAGAGTAAATTGCGATAATGAAAATAAAATGCGATGGTAAATAAATTGCTGTAAAATAAATTTCGGTGAAATAAAATGTGGTGATAAGTAAATTGCGGTAAAGTAAATTGCGGTGATAAAATAAGATGTGGTAATGGAATAGAATGCGATAATAAATAAATGAATAACAATTAAATATACAAATTGAGGACTGGCTGTGAAGTTGTGCAAAAGAATCTGATGAATGCAGCAGCAAGTCTTGTGAAATGAGTCAAAAAGAGAATGGGTTGAGGGAAAGGACATCGCAAGTTCGTCAATCTTGTTGAGGACGCAACTAAGGTTCCACTTTCCCTTGGCTTACACCTTTCAGTGATCGGCCACGTTCCTATATGTCTATGGTGAAATAGGGATGAACGTGGTGAATGCAAGATTGTTTCCATCTCTAGAAATACTTCTCGCTTTGGTTAACGCATTCTTCCAACCTTCTTTCGAGAGGCGGAATAACATCTTCACTTCTGCTCTCATAGGTGAAGATGTCGTCGAGCATGTGTTAGCTAAACTTAGCCGATTTCTTCAACAAAGATTAACTTACTCGCTTAATCCTTCCCCTTTACCCTGGGGGATTAGGTACACATGATGAAAGAAATGGATGATGAATGTATGATGAAGAATAGAGATATGATGATGAATACAATAATGGCATTGAAATCTAAAGATAAGCGTTTGTTACAGATAGTTAATGAAGGATTAAAGATGAACATAGTAGATGAATGGAAAATAAGAACAAATACGGAAAGAGTGTCAATGTCTTGACACAGATCCCGATCGGAGATGTTTTGCTTGCCGGCGTGTGGAAGAAATGGAGTGGAAAGCTTCCCTCTCAAGCTTGCTTAACAAGTAGAAGTGACCTTTCGCACAGAGCTTCTTCTTCGGGAATGGAAATAATTGCTTGCTTAGAGACTTACCTCTCGGTCTTGTCTCTTCGTTCTCTCGTACTTTCTCTAGATTGTCTCTTCAGACCAGCCTACTTCCATTGAATTTGAGGAAGCTATTTATAGACCTTGGCTCCTTTTGTATTGATGGTCCCACTTTGAAAATCTGATAATTCCTGCCATGGCTTGGTGGCAACGTCCGCTCTGCTCCACGATTGATTTGTCAGAATCGTACAACAGAAAAGTTGTACACTATCAGAAGTCTTTGCAAATGCGTTGCTCTTTACATCTTCAATCGATCGCCGCATGCAGTGTAATTGTTTTGATCTTCTATCGACTGCCGCGTGCGGTGAAAATGCGTTGCTCGTATGAGTCCATGATCGATCGTCACATGCGTTGCAATTGCGTTGTTCTTTTTCGTTCTTGATCGATTGCCACATGAAATGTGGGTGCGTTGTTCTTTTTGTACCCGAGTGATTATCGCATGTGGTGACCTATTTCCTGCAAAACAAAGACTTGGACATTCCATTTTGCCATCGCAATGGGGTTAGTGGGTGTGTTTATGACACTTTATAATTTTCGTATTTCTAAGCCAATTTTTATACTGTCGATGCAACTTTTCCTTCTATTTTCCACATAAACTAAATAAAATGATATAAATAACTTGTATTTCTAAAGGTTATTAGTACATATAAGTTATTTTCCCTTGAACCATAACCAATCTCCATTCCATTCTTGAAAATAAACACTTTATTCTCATAAAAGAGACGGTATAGCCTTGTTCAATGCAACAAGAAACCGAGATTAAGTTCGTTTTAATATGAGAAACTACAAAAACATTATCCAGTAATAGATAACGTTTCTTGTCAATAAATAACTTCAGCCTGCCTACAGCAACGGCTGAAACAACCTCATTAGTACCGACTCAAAGAGTCATCTCTCCTTGTGGCAACATTTGCCAGGAACTGAATCCTTAGTAAAAGGAACTAACATGATTGGTAGTACCTGAATCAAGGATCCAAACAGAATCATCATTCTCTACCAGACACATCTCCAAGACCAATAAATCAGATTTACTGTCTTGTCTCCTATTTTGGAGAGTAAGAGGATCGAGGTTGTTTGTCACGAAATATGTTTCACACGATTCTTTCCACTGTAAGTAGTCGGTCATAGTAAAAGCACTAAATGGAAATACTAACGAGTTGCTGAAAAGAAAAACACATTGACCTATGTTAGGTTTTAAGCAAATACCTGTTGTAAAACAAAATAACATCCAATAAGGTTTTAGCAAAACTAACATGAACCTCATGTGACATCTAGTTTCGCAATGATGCTTCAAAGGTTTAGGACAAAAGTCACCGAAGGGAGGTCAGTTATCCCTCCTCTGATTTGAGAAGTTCTCAACCAGTTATTAATACCAGAACAACTCTTGCCCCTATAACGACAAGCCATCATTGATTTGGCCAAAAGATCATTAAATTACTTAAAAATCTCCCGTAAGTGTGACCTGCCATTTTAAGTTCTAAAGGTTCATCCCAAAAGGCCATTTCGAAGGGAAAAAATCTGATTGGGGCAAAACCTAAAGCGACCCTATCCATTTATAGAGTTCACCTTGATATTGACCAACTACACAAAACCCATCCAAAGAGGGACGCTCCGAAGGCGACACGAGGGCGTACAAAATGATCTCATGGTGTGAACCAATGACAGAGACCATAGGACGTGTTGACACACACCCTTCACCCACTTACTATAAACACTCTCTCCGTCCACCTTGATATTGACCCATGAAAACAACATCCGAAGGGGGATGTATCCTAGGCATCTCGAGGCCAAGCATGAATCTCACGGTGTGAACATACAGGGAGAAACGTGAGTGGAATCATAGACATATCTGATACGGCTCTTCCTCCCACTAAGTATTTTATAACCTAGGGTTTAGCTTACTTAGAAAAAACACGGCTAAGGATTTTAACTAAGTGACTTTTAGGTTTTCCAAAGAGTAACTTTTACTTTGGATAGTGAAAGAAGTTTTGATCATCATCAATTAAACTTTTTAACAGAGTCTTTGACCAAATCGTCGCATGCTTGTTGAAAATCTATCTAATTCACCTTTCCAGATAGGTTCCCAGGTAAGGGTGTTACGTTTCCATCAACTTAAGAACCCCAGCCTAGCCAGAACCCACTTTAGACAAAAGGTCCCTTATAGATAGATTTAAGACAAATTTAATCTTTTATGCCAACCAATTTAATCCTATTAAACCGATTTTAAAAGATTAATCTAGGTTACTAAACTCTTTAAAACTACTTGAACTTAGGTCTATCTCAATCCAATTTTAAAACCCTTTTAAAAAACTCGAGTTCACCCTAAGTTCGCATGCAACTCTGAATTATTGATTTTAGGTCTAATTTCCTTCATAACACTTATTAATGGAAATCAACACCATAATGCGAAGTTAACACATGCAAGGCATTCATAATGCTTATAAACAGCCTAAGTGTCATGCTCAATGCATTGTCCATTCATTGCTACTTCTTTTATATAACACTTATACAAAAAAAAACAATGAAATAAGCAAAACATGCTTCCATTCACCCTTAGACCATAACATTTACAATAAAAGGATGATGCATGATAATGCTCATTGCATGCAAAATATAACTCTTATATTTCATGATGCATACACATGCTTTCAAGTAATTTCTTCATGCTAGATTATAACATTTATAATACATGATGCATGAATAATTGCATAACCTAAAGTGGGTTTTAAACTATATGTCAAATACTTTGGCATATAAGCACCATACATCACATGTATAAGAATAAACCAATGTTGATGAATCTGGTAAAATTGCCTTAAAAAAACAAAATTCAAGCTAACTATTACAAAAACAAGGAGTCTCCGGTTCAAATACGTGAACCGGATCTTGAACCGCTTGGGTAAGTGTACTAAACTTCCCGTGATCGTCTACACGATAAAAACAAACGCTTTGCTCTATCGCTTACCAATGCTCCCAGAGCTAAACGATCATTTAGCAAATACTACACGATCGTGTACCTTTTACTAAGCGATGAAGCTTGAGGTACGCGATCGCTTAACGTGCTCTGCACAACGCTCGCCTTTCGCGATCGTCTAAACGATTACGATACCGCAAAGCACCATCGCCTAAGCGATCGCTTAGCTAGCGCCTCCATATCGTATACGCGCGATCGTGTAGGTAGTAACTAAGCGATGAGGGCTTGCTAACTACACGATTGTCTAGCGCGTACCTTTTACTAAACGATGAGCATCACATGCTCCACTACGATCGTCTACCTCCAGCGCCTACACGATCGGGTAACCAATGCTACACGATTGAGTAAACGATTTACCCCATCGCTTAGAATTAGCTAAACGATCATATTAGTAAATATTACATGATCATTTAGAAAAACATAAACGATCACTTAGTTAAACCCAATGATTGTTTACCTTAGGTTACACGATACGACCAATGCTTTGTCTTCTTCTTCGTTGAGAACTGCATCTCCATGCTTCGAAAACTTCATCACAAACGACTCGACTAACTCAAAACTCTTTGAATTACAAACTCGATTGCAAAGTTAATTATGCCTAAAAAACACAAAGGGCCCTTTACAAATTAAACTTTGAATACAAAAAAACTTTAACTAAAGGCCATTAAACCCGAAATAGTCATCAAATTCCATCCACAAATGCACTTAACATTTAAACACAAATGCAAAAAACCCACTGCGACTGTAAAATGAAGTTCAAAATAGACATTGTAATTTGAATATCATAACAACCTGGCTCTATATACTAATTGAGGAAATCGAACATGAGGATTTCCATGACAGTGGAATAGATCATTCTAAATTACAATCATGTATGAACATTACAATTACAGTCGTAAACAAAACAAACGGTTATGCAATCAATACAAGAAATTACACCATGAAAGTACAACAAGAAAATCAAGGAGAAATCTCTACACATGTTTGTAAACTCTCCAATGCCAAGCTCCTCAATCACGAACGCTCGAACAACACGACCTTACATAGCACGAACATCGCACACTCGTCCTCAGCGATCGCCTCGCGTCACAAACACCCCCAACACACGAACAGCCTCCACAGAACCTCGACGGCGTCGAGTTGAGTATGACACAACCAAGAAGGCTACCTTGTATTCTCGGTGTGAGAATCCAGAGGGTGGGCTCTGTGTGAACTTGGATTGAGCTAGAAGATGGAGGAAACAACAATCATGTACACGATTGGACAAGTGAAAGAAGGCTAAACCTATCGTATAGGTCGATGCTCAATCGTTTAGTAAAAGTTAACCGATCGTCTAGAAAAAGCTAAGCAATCGTTTAGCTCAACGTTTAGTTCCATGTCTGTCGTTTACAAACACTACACGATCGTCTAGCTCACTCAAGTTGTCATTTAGTAAATCGTATTTACTTGACAACTTCCGTGAGATTCTTTTTCCAAGAGAGAAATCTCAAAATCAATTTTGACAAAAAAAAAGTTACTAAACTTAAAAAAAAATCCTTTTAACTCACAGTTACCATGAACCATCAATAACCTCCCACTCAATCTCCGGGTCGTAGTTCGCCAGAGATTGAGAGTTCTGCAAAGAATTAACAAAAATTACCGTTAACAACTACTTTGTCGAAGTCCCCGGCAACGGTGCCAAAAACTTGATGCGTTATTTTATTAAATGTGAAAAATTTGGATGATATGTGTTGATGGATAGCGTTGTGCACTCAAGTTTCCCCAGCGGAATCCAAGTGTAAATTCCTCTGAATTTCCTAGTAAGTCCAGGGTCAAACACAGGGACTTGTGAAAATAGTTGCGTTAGAGATTTTTATGAAAACTTGCGATAACCGATTAAACAAATAAGTGTTGAGTTGTTGTTGTGTTAATGAAAATAATAATAAATGCGGCAGAGTTCGAAAAGAGTTGGCAACGGGAATACGATGAATATGCGGTGAACGGGTTGAGAAGGGTTTCGGCTAACACTCCCTAGGTTGCGTTCATGGCTTGTGATCATGCAACATGCATACAATAGTAAACCACCTCTCGGCATGAATACTACAGCTTCTAAGGCTAGAACGTATACGATAAATATGCGATAAGTCTACAGGGTTTACACATAAACCTCTATTTCTATTTATGCAATGACAACATGACATTCACACAAATATGCGACAGCATAATATCATTCCTATTCCTATGATGTATGTGATGCAAGTTGACAAAAAAAAGCTTATCTTTAAGTCTCTATTTCTTGTTTATGCAAGCCTAATCTTGCTCTTTCAAGTCAGATTTTAACCTAGCTCTCTCGATATATTAGGTTCTTTCTTTAGATTCTCTCTCGAGAAAATCTAAAGGGATGTTTCGCACAGCATAAAACAAGACAATCACAAGCAATGAACTTCCTAGATCATGTTAGCTTAATCCTACTCAACCCATTCAACTAGTTTAGTTACTCATGCGTATTAAGAGAGTGGGCAGATGTAGAAATAGAACTCCCATTGAATAGATAAAAGATGAAGTACAGAAATACAATGCAAGTATAGTAAATAGCCTGGAGCAATTTCTTGCCACCAGGTGTTACACTATTCTACTCGTGCTCTAAAGATATTCTCGCTTTCGCGAGAGTCAACCCACTTTCTGCTCTTACGCCCCAAGGTTCTCTCTTGAGCCGCCTTGAACGATCTCCGACGTCACCACTCTTCTCTAGCTCCGTCGTGAAATAGAAAAGAAAACTATGAATAGAGGTGTGAACCTGTAAAGTGATGAAGTAATCGACTGCTTAACCACTTCTCTGAAGAATGCACTTGGTATTTATAGGGCATCAAAGGTGACGGCTTCTCTCTCCTGGTTGTACAGATGGGACAGCTTTAATTCCTGACTGATGCGCCGGATAGTTGTCACCGATAAAACTTGATGTACTTTGTGACTGTTATTAGCTGTTAACTTAATTTGGATCCGACTGTTGTCAGCTTTCTGTCCCATCGATCTTAATTGTCCTTTCGTCCGGATGCGTCCACCATGTTGCAGTGATTCTTCTTGGGTGGATGTTTGCGAGTACTATCAACGCAAAGTCTTGCGGTGAAGTTGCGTTCGACCGATATATTCCTATGATCGCATTCTTTGCATTGCGTTAACGCATTATTCTGCACAAAAATATAGAGATCAACTGCCCTAATGCGTTGGATGCATGCGATCACAATATTGTAGAGTTTATGCTTAATGGACGCAATTTAACATATTCTATCAACGCAATCCAACATTGTTTAAGAACTTAGCACTATGATAACGTGCATTTCTGCCCGTTATCAATACATCATATCGATTATATCATATATAATCAAAATACCTCTTGTCAATTTGAACATTTCAAACCAACACCAAGAACTGATCCTCAACTGAATCCATTGAGCTACCAAGGGGACCTTATGGACCTATAGCTCGAAGTTCCAATGGTACGTGAATAACTGACTAAACTCTTTAGTCACGAGATCCACCATCGGTTAACTGGCAGGCACTCCACTAAAGACAGTAGCTAAACTCTCCTTACCACAGATATATTATGTGTCCATCTTAACCAATCAGTAGTGTGACAACCCTTCACAGATCGCTCGTAAGTACAGCTCGGCCACTAATCGTTATGCCCCTGTAGTTACATCTAACTCCTTAAGTACTATTGATCCCTTTAATGAACATAAGTCATAGTCCTACTATGACTAAGTTCTCTCTTCCAAAGAGAAGTTGTGGCCACTATGTTCAAGCATCGGAATCAGCCCTTAAAGGAGCAATCTCTCTACTTGTCTCTGCTTAGGGAAAGAAGTGAATTCCATCTTGTGGATTGAGTTCCCAGCTCCCAGATCAGACAAGTCCCCAAAAAGGTAGGTATGTTGAGTTGGCAATCTGGTCACTCTCACCCATACTAATCAAAGAACCGCCCTCAAAGGCAGGAGTTTTCAAAACACTCAGGATTGAGGTCGTGTCACCTATGGTCGTTTAGGTGAGATATAAGTCTCTAGTATCAACGGCGTTATATACAGAGTCAACTCATATCATGGTTCAGGACTTATACAAACTTTTTTATAGGACACCCCCGCTCGCACGTCTCCACATGAATGGTCAGGATCTACCATTGTAGTAGTTTACAATACTTGCAAACCTCTACAAAGCGAGTCGTATCCATAGTGTCACCAGGATCAGGCATCCAACCTTAATCCTTATACTGCGACCTATTTAGGTAATCAAAGGCATGATCTACTTGTATATTACATATATATGCTTAAGTACATAAGATAACCATGGAGCTTTGTTTATTGGATATGAGTAAATGCCAAAATGAAATAACAGTTATTTTATTCATAAAACAATGTGTATCATTACAAACAACGAGACTCCGAGAGAATTAGGACACCAATCCTAACACGAACTTTTTCATGAATGACTCAAGACTAAAACTAACTTTGAAATTACAGACTCGATAGCAATTAATTGTGCCAAAAAATGTAGGGGCCTTTACAATTAACTGGAGAATTTATCAAACTGAGGTTACATCCTAGAAAACTCTATTAAACCACACATCCACAAACGAATTAACAATTAAAACAGAGAGTAGACATGTTACACCCATCGAGAATGTAAATGCAATTCTTTTGCAGCAATGAATTGAAATTAGAAACCAAGTGAATTGATACCAATTGAAGGAACTCTTATTCAAGAGTACCTATTGTTTTGAATGTTACAGATAGTATTTTAAGGCAGATAGTTGACCAGCCTGAAGGAACTCTTATTCAAGAGTACCTACGAGTGGAAGCGGATCTTTCCAATTCATTGTGACAGAATTTTAACATATACATTCAAACATTCTAATATGAATTCATAACGCTAAATTATCGGCATGCTTAAAGGAACAATAAATAAGAGATCAAGAGATCATACCAGTTGAAGACTTATTCTTCACAGCAAATCTCGCTTTTACTGGAACGGTAAGCTGTCGTTCAACAAACCCCAATCATCTACCTTGAACAATCTCCATACGAACAGAAGAAAACAGGGAAGACACCACCACTTAGAGCCCTCAGTATTCTCGGGTGAAAATCCAAAGGGTGGGCTTTGTTCGGATTTGGTAGAAGGGAGGAGGAAGGGAGATCGTATACAACGATCAAGCAAGTGGGAGAAAGGCTCATCTATCATATAGACAAAATGCTTGATCGTTTAGGTGAAAAATAAAATCGTGTAGGAAAAGGTAAGCGATCGTCTAAACGATCTTGTAAAAAAAGCTAAGCGATCGTCTATACGATCGTTTAGTAAATATCGAGTGCAAAACAATCGCTTAAGAAAAGATAAACAATCGTTTAGTAAATAGCACGGCGGGTGTAAGTGTTAAGAGATCACTCAGCACTATCGTATAGGTAAGCGATTCATTTAGCACTATCGTATAGACACCGATTTTACTAAGCGATAACACACTTCAACACTATATCCGCACATCCAATGCTTAACACACCGAGAGCTATTTAAGCGTCTCAAAGCGATTCTTCAACTTACTCATCCGTTATGAAAACAGAAGAGACGTCGACCTAATATCCCTTAATCATCCAATTAATAGACAATGAATATAATCACATTATATTCATAACCTATGGATTAATATTATATATTAATGATAGTATTTTTCCTCCACTAGATATAAATCATATTTATATCTAATTTTCTCCAAATTAATATATCTCATACGTAAAGTTAATTATACCATATATAATTAACTAGTTCAATTATATCACATATAATCGAACTCCCTCTGATCAATTTGAACATTTCAAGCTGGCCCAAAAACTTATTCTCAACTTGTATCCAAGCTACCAAGGGGACCTTATGGACCTATGGCTCGAAGTCCAACGATACGTGAATAACTAACTAAACTCTTTAGCCACGATATCCACCATCCATTAACAGCCAGGCATTCCACTAAAGACCGACAGTTGAACTCTTCTTACCATAGATATATTTCTTTGTCCATTGGATATAACCAATCATTAGTACGATGACCTTTCACAGATTCTCGTAAGCACAGCTGGCCAATTTACCGTTTTGCCCCTGTAGTTACATTTTACTCCTTAAGTACCATTAATCCTCTAATGAACAATACAGCATAGTCCTACTATGTGTGAACATTTCTTGGGCCATGAGAAGATGTATGGTGCAACATCGTTCAAGCCCCGGGATCAGCCCCTAAAAGAGCAATCTATCTACTTACCCCTACTTCGGGAAGGAGTGAACTCCATCTTATGAAGCTTAGTTCCCAGCTCCCTAATCAGACGAATTCCCAAAGTGGTAGGTTTTAGTCAGCGCTCTGGCCACTCGCACCCATACAAATCAAAGGACCGCCCTCAATGGTAGGAGTTCCCAACTCACTCAGGATTGAGGTCATGTTACCTACGGTGATCCTAGTGAAGTAAAGTCTCTGTCATGAATAGAGTTACATGACAAGACGTTAACACTTTTTGGTCAAGTCTTATACGAACTCTTTGTATAGGACGCTCCCACTTGCATGTCCCCTACACGAATGATCAAGATCAGACCATTTATGACAAGTCATAATACTTGTAACTATTCCACAAAGTGGGTCGCGTCCGTAGTGTTACCAGGATAAGGTTTCCCTCCTATATCCATATACTACAAACCATTTTGGTTGTCACTTAAGACATGATCCTCTTTTATGTCACTACATACATGTTTAAGTTACATAAAGACGACCAAGGATATTAAGTTTATTGGTTTATGGTAAAATAAAAACATCTAAATGTGCAAAGTCAATAAGTGAAGTAAATATCATATATATTATACATTACAAGTATTCGTATAAAATTGTTTACAAACTAAAGGACACGAGACTTTAGAGCACAAACCCCAATACAGTCAACTGCTTATGATCTCTTAAATAAATTAAACGAAATTTATCTCAACAAAAATTTGCCTAATAATGTTTTCTTGAGGGAAATATTTTTCACATATAAGATGGATGATGCAAAATCCCTCACTGACAATTTGAACGAATTCAAGAGAGTCATCAAAATTCAGATCAATAGGAGACAACATTGGGAAAGAAAATGAGGCCTTTATCCTACTAAACTCCCTATTAGACTCGTTTAAGGATGTTAAAACAGCAATGAAGTATGGTAGAGAAAGAATTACTACAGAAGCAATTATTTTAGCAATCAGAGTTAGAGAACTAGAATTACAAATGAGCAAGAAAGATCAGCAAGGAAGAGAAGATTTGTTTTCAAAAGGGAAAACAAAGAACAATAGGAAGGGCAAACAAAATTGGGGTGACATGTCTAAAATCAAGTGTCATTTTTGCCACAAACTTGGACACATGAAGAAAGATTGTTATGCCTTGAAGAGAAAGTTGAACCAATAGAACAAATGAGGAAAACAAACAGAGACAGCTGTAGGGAAAATTTCCCTTGTGGATTTAGATGCCTTGGCAGCAACTGAAGAGTGCGGTAAGCAGAATTCTATGGAGACTCAAGATTGGGTGATAGATTCTGGTTGTTTAGTCCATATGACACCATCTAAAGGGTGGTTTCGTACCTATAAGAAATGGGATGGGGGGTTGATTTACATGAGAAATAATAATACCTACATGGCAGTTGGCGTTGGCATTGGGACTGTTTCCTTGAAGTTACAAGATGGTTCAATGAAGTTAATCAGGAATGTGAGGCATGTTCCTACATTGAAGAGAAATCTCCTATTATTGGGGATTTTTTACTCCATTGGTTGTGAATATAGAGGAATTGAAGGCACCATTGAGATAATCAAAGACTCAAAGGTAGTGTTGGTGGCTGCTAAAGTTAATGACTTGTATGTCATTAAAGATATGGAAATGGCACATTTAGCCTTGATGGCTACAGATGAATAACCTACAGAAGATTAGCTATGGCACAAGAGGCTATCTTATATTAGTGTGAAAGGGTTGCAAGTTCTTTCCAAATAGGGAATTCTTCCTAAAGGTGTTGGAGACAGCTTGAAGTTTTGTGAACATTGCATCCTTGGCAAGGCAACTAGGCAAGACTTAAGAACAACATACTACCAAGGAGATACTTGAATATGTGCATTCTGACCTATGGGGGCCAGCACACTCTCCTTCGCTAAGTGAAGCAAGGTATTTTCTTTCTTTTGTTGATGATTATTCAATAAAGGGTTGGGTTTATTTTCTAAAAAACCAAAGATGAAGTGTTTGGGAGATTTAAAGCATGGAAAACCTTGATTGAAAAACAAGCCTATAAGCACATTAAACACTTGAGAACTGACAAGGGTTTAGAGTTTTGTGGAGAAGAGTTTAACTTGTTTTGCAGAGAGAATGGTGTTATAAGGTACAGAATAGTGAGGTATACACCTCAACAAAATGGAGTTGCTGAAAGACTCAACAGAACAGTGCTTGAAAGAGTGAGATGTCAGCTGTTTAATGCTCTTTTGCTTGAGAAATATTGGGCAGAGGCAGTGTTCTACACTGTCTACACCCTAAATAGGTGTCCACATCAGTCCATTGAGCTTAAAACACCAGAAGAAAGATGGACAAGAAAGCCTCCCAAGCTAGAACACTTGAAGGTATTTGGGAGTGTAAGGTACGTGCATCAAAGTCAAAGTAAGCTGAAACCTAGGGTTGTCAAATGCATGTTTCTAGGTTTTACACCTGGAGTGAAAGGATATAGACTATAGCATCCTATTGAGAAGAGAAGTGTCAACAGTAGAGATGTTGTGTTAAAAAAATGAGATATTTATGATGTTCGAGCAACAATCTACACCTATGTCTAAGACCAATAGTATAAGGTTTGAGGTGGGACCTCAAAATGATCAGGGAGCTTCTACTTCTTCTCAGAATCTATAAGTTGAAGGTGATAACACTACTGAAACAAGTGAATTTGTGTCAAGTGAACAAGTAGAGACACAAGGAGATCAAAAAATTACTCTTGGCAAGGGACAGAACTAGGAGAACCATTGTGCCCCCCGTAAGGTACTTAGAATCTGCTTTAGTAGTGTTACATTGAGTGTTGCCAATTCACTAAGCGACCATGAACCCACCAGTTTTGATGAAGCTACAAATAGCCCTAATACTATACCATGGATTGAGGCAATGAATGATGAAATGAGGTCTCTCAACCTAAATGATACCTGGAAACTAGTACCTTTACCTAAAGGGTACAAACATATTTCATGTAAGTAGATTTACAAGTTTAAAGAAGAAATTCTAGGGGTAAGAAGTCTATATTCAAGGCAAGACTTGTTGCAAATGGGTTCACACAAAAGGAAGGAACTGATTATACAGAGGTCTTTTCTCCTATTGGGAAACACACATCCATTAGGCTACTCCTCTCCCTAGTTGTTCAAAAGGACTTGAAGTTAGACCAATTAAATGTGAAGACAACATTCTTACATGGATTGTTGAATGAAACTATCTATATGAAACAACCTCAAAGGTATGTGAAGAAAGGAGAAGAAAACTTGGTGTGTCTACTAAACAAATCAATCTATGGGCTCAAGCAGTCACCAAGGTGTTGGTATGACAAATTTGATGAGGTGATCTCTAAAATGGGATTCAAAAGAAGCTCCCATGATTGGTGTGTATATCAACTCTATAAGTTTCAAAGAACCAGTGTATCTACTCCTTTATATAGATGATATGCTACTAGCTGGAAGTTCCAAAGAAGAGTTTGGGTAAGTCAAAATGCTTCTAAAGAAAGAGTTTGACATGAAAAACCTAGGGGAATCTAGAAGGATTCTTGGCAATGAAATTGACAGAGATAGAAGACATAACAGACTTTATGTAAGTCAGGCTGATTACTATGAGAAAATACTTTAGAGGTTCAAAATGGATGGTGCCAAGCTTGTTGGCATTTCCCTTGCACCTCATTTTAAACTCACAGCTGCAAATCGTCCTAAGAGCACAGATGAGCATCACATTAACCATGTGATGGTTGTTCCCTATTCACAAACAGTGGGATCTTTGATGTATCTAATGACTTCAACCAGACCAGATCTATCCTATGCTATAAGTTTAGTCAGTCGATACATGGCCAATCCTAGTAACGACATTAGGAAGCAGTTAAATGGATACTAAGGTATCTCTGATCATCAAAGGAAGCACGGGTCTTATACAGACATAATGACCCCTCCAATGATAAAATGTATGGTTGTGTGGATGCTGATTATGCAGAGGATCTAGATAGGAGACTCTCACTATCTGGATATGTTTTCCTATGGGGAAACAATCTAATAAGTTGGAAGGCAAGTCCGTAATCTGTTGTGGCCTTATCCACAATAGAAACTGAGTTTATAGCTCTATCTAAGGCTGTCAAAGAAGGTTTGTGGCTGGAGGGATTACTAAACGATTTTGGTATTACACAAAAAAAAGTGAGAATATATCGTGAAAATCAAAGCACAATTTATTTGTCTAAAAACAACTGTTTCATAACAGAACTAAACACATTAACATCAAGTACCACTTTATCATAAAGGATATTGAGAAAGGGGAACTTGAGGCTGTAAAAATACATATCTCGGATAATGCAACTGATATGTTGACCAAGAAAGTTCCTCAAAGCAAGCTTGGTCATTGCTTCGATCTCCTTGGGTTCGAGTTACCTGAAAAAGGTTAGCTCAAAATCAGCTCTACAAAAAAAAAGGGAAAGATTCTCTAGATGTTTACAAAGGTTGAGATTGTTACAGAAAGAATCGAGACAAAAATGAAGTTGTAGTTTGTTTATCTTTGTCGCTTCTTTCTATTTTGTTTATTGTAATCACCAGAGCTTCTTCCGAGAGCCTGTATAAAAGGAAAAGAATGAGAGACTAACGAACAAGAAAGAGCGAGGCATTCATTATGTAAAGAAGTTTAAAGAATAAGTAATAAAAAGAGACCCTCCCTATTTGCACAGTAGACGTAGGCCTTTGGCTGAATCACTTAAATAATTGTGTTCTTTCTTCCTCTACGATCGTATAGCTTTTTCTAAAGTATTGTGTACATGATTGTTTAATTCCTCTTGCATCGTTTACACGATCGTCTAGCTCTGCTTTGCATCATCTATATAATCGTCTAGTTCCTCAGCTATCGTCTATAAAATCGTCTAGTTCCATTCAACTGTCACTTACACTATCGTCTAGTACTCCTTAGTATCATCTACATAATTAAACTATCGTCTAGTTTCTTAGAGCTTCATCTACATGAATGAGCTCGTATACAGGTAAACGATTGAAGAGTTTCGAAGCTTAAAGGATACAGTCTTCCCTGAGTCTTGAAATGAAGTTGACCATTTATATTGAGTAGTTTGGGTCTGCAAACAAGAGAATTATAGTTATATGGGGCTACAAATATCGAACTAACATAACCAATCTAGCTCTGCATCTACATCATAGAAGGCTTCTTCTACATTCTGGTCAACCTCATCAAATTCATCTTCTTCTACTCAAGCATGTCCCCTATGCCTAGAAACTGGTGGAGCTGAAATAGGTATATCGTACGTATAATTTATCTCTTCCATGTAGCTCTCGTTATTACTGTATATGGTAAGAACCTGGTTTGGGTCATTTACAACATCACGAAGACTACTGTTGCTCAATCTCTCTGAACTATAAAATAATTAGACAATATTTAACATAAATTTAAACTAAAAATAATTAGATAATATTTAATTATATACCAAATGACCCACAGTTGCTCCCGGACGAGTAATAAAGTGCCTTGTAATATTATTATATCAGTTGATGTAATCTTGAGTTGCATCCCTATCGAATTGCTCAATTAAAACCCCCACATTGCAATAAACCTTCTACGATAGTGTCACCATAGTACCAAATATGCAACTTTCTCCCAATATGCAGTTCTCAGGTCAACGTCATGTAGTAGGAAAATGTTACTTACCCTATCAGGGAAATGGCACTCACCCATGTAAAAATATGTGAGAGAACTTATCGTCCGCCATATGTCTTGACCGTTTGTACAGAAATTGGGCAAAGTGTCCATTACAGCTTTGTAAGGTGCCCGAATAATCTGAAAAATAACATTATATTGATAATATTAAAGACAAGTACATAAAAAATATGTGAGAAGAATGTGAGAAGTGGAAATCAGAAGAGATGAAGTGGGGTTAAAAAGAGGTAGGTCGAATATTGAAAACTCAATCCACCACGATGTTGATGTGACGAGATAAGGGATGGCAGCAATGCGACAGGCTTTGTGCTACGTGTTCAACGGTCAAAACTGGGGATGCAAGTCGAGACTTCAACTCTCGATCTTATCGATGGCATGTGGCACAGGTGTAGGTTTCAGATGGTCGAGACTTTAACCCTCGACCTTTCTTCGTCGAGTCTTCAACTCTCGACCTAATGAATTAACCTTTTGCCACACCCTGCTAAACTACCACATTTTTTTAAATATTTTCAAAATCACTATAGTTTTCTAATTATTTTTCCAAAGTACAATATTCAAATAAAAGATCCCTACAACTCATCGTAAATCTATTTGTTTTTTCAACCATTCCTTTTAAAGGGTCGATTTGTTTTAGAATTTTAATAAGGTATATATATTGCAGTCTTATAAGAGTAAAAGAAAAAATATCTCCAAGCTAGAAAAAAAGGAAAAAAAAAATTAACATTTAAAAAATAAATGGCAAAATGCAAAAACCACCCCTAAAATATGATGGTAGTTGCAATTATATTCTTAAACTTTCAATTTTAAAATTTGAACCCTCAAACAAGTATTAAAATTGAACCCTCTAACTTACATAATTGTATAAATTGTAACATTTGTATAGGTTTGAGGATTCTATGTTTATCATTTATGGATCTAATTTATATGATTATTATAAATTTGAAGTCCAATTATAATATTTGTAGAAATTGGGAGGTCTAATTTTGACAATTAAAAGTTCGAAGGTATAATTATAACCACCATCATATTTTAAGGATGAATTTTGTAATTTATCCAAAAAAATAATAATAAATGATATATGAATATGACGTAGAAAATGCTTGTATCCAAATACCCGTCATTGGCTTTGTCTCAAATGTGCAATTAAGATTGTTTTGATTTTTGTACATATTTGTAAAGATGTTTTGTTATTTCATTTAAATTGGAAGTATTTCCTCCTTACATATATCCCTTTGATTAATTTAAACATCAAAGATTCAAACATTAGGAAAATAAAATTTTAGATATATATGGCCAGTCGGTAACTACCTTATTTGTAGTTTTCTATTAAAAAGAAATCGTTTACCCACAATATTTTTGTTAGATAATTCATTTCATTTTTAAAAATTAATAAAAGATTATACTTTACACTCTGGCACATTTACCCATCCGTCAATCTAATAAATCAATGGTAATCTAAAAGGTGGACCCTATTTGATTATGTTTGTTGTTGTTTACTCGTACTTCATAATCGCAATGAAATAAGAGGTTCACATCGAATTTTGTAATCAAAGAATATAATTTGATTGAAAAATTGAGGATACTCAGCCTAATGGCATTCGAAATTTAAGTGAGACTCACTAGTCATTATCATTATTGTTGTTGTTACTATTACAAATATTGTTTCTGTTACAATATTGAAATTATGAATATGTCATATTTATGGTTAGTGTTACTATTACCGTTACTATTACCGTTATATAGCAGATTCTGTTTAACAGTAATGAGTAACAATAACCATAATATATGACCAATTCGGTGTCTAGCAGTAACAGTAAATGTGACAAATTCATAATTCTAAGTAAATGAGATAAAAACAATTCAATTACGTTAGAGATTCAAGTTCATCATGATCGACCAATCAATAGAATTTCATTACAATTACACCATTTTTCATTAATAAAGTTAAATAGAAGTTATCACATCATTTTTCATCACATCCATCATCTTCTCATTAAGATGATTGACATCACAATGATTTTGTAGACCATTTCAAATCATTTTGAAAAATAGAAATTAATTTGCCAGACTTTAAAAGAGACAAAAAAAAAATATGTATTAACATCTCGACTGAATAAGATCTTTACCAAAAAAAAATTGACCATAGTCCAGATATAGGGGTTTGTTTTTTCAATTGAGAATGTATTCTTCTATCATATAAATAGACTAAAAATAATAATATGATAAAAGATAAAGTAACTCTATTGTTTTAATTGATTGAATATCATATCATCATCACCTAATTTATTCAATTAATCTAACTTTTTTTATAACGTATGAAGCATAGATACTTTATGTGAGGCAAAGAATCTATATCAGACACGTATCGGATATCGATACTTCTAGATACTTCCCAGATACGTATCTGACACACAATTTAACGTATCTATTTCTATGCGTATGTTTTTTTTAAAGAAAAAAAACAAACAACTCATCTGATCTTTCATAATCTAAAACTAGACAACCTATTTAAAAAAATCACTACTCAAGTCCAAAACTCAAAGGAAAAAGAAAATAAAAGACCAAATCCTAGAATCATCTAATTTTCATCTTCACATTTGAGTCCCCACAAAGTCCACCAAAATATAAACCATTTGGATATTTTCAACAATTCAATGAAGAAATTCTTCATTTATTTTCATACTTCTCCCTCTAATCCTTTTCTTCTTCTTTGTAATATGAGTCAATTTTCTACTGCATTTTATTAACTATTGTACACTTCATCATCTTAGATAGTTTTTTTGTATTGTATTTCAGTATTTGTATTCTATTTTGGGCTATTGTTATTAACTTGTATACTAAATTTATCTATATCCTAGATTTTTTTAAGAAAAAAATGTAACTTAAATGTATCAGTATCCTTGTTTTTTTAGAAATATATATATTAAAAAAATATAAAAAAAAGTGACGTATTCTTAGACGTATCTATATCTTAGTTTTTTAAAAATTTATGAATCGTCGTATCCAATCGTATCCATATCATGTAAGTGTGTCTGTGTTTCATAGTTTATAATCCATCGATGAAATAATCTAGTTTTTTAAAAAAATAATAATAATAAATAATTGCAAAATTTGAGTAGGAATCAAGGCTTGAAATTAGGTGGAGTGAGGAAAAAGAACATTCTTAGAAAAACGGTTAAATAATATAGGACAATTTTTCTTGGCTTTTACTCTACTCACACTTAGCTTGGGAGTTTAGTTAATTACTGTGGTGGTTAAATTAAAACTAATAATTTAATAAATTAAGTTTTTTTTTTATTTTTAGTAAAATAGAGTTAATTAACAACATTAATTAGAAATTAATCAGTTATTATATAAAATAATGTAAAATGAGGTTCTTAATCACGAGGGTTTAATTTGTGGGTCCCACCACGATACTGACAATTTTAGTGTCGTTTACAAGACTCACATACCCACCACTTGTTTTTCCACTTTATTCTTTTCAAAAGGCTTTTCTTTTTTCTTTTTTTCTTTTTTTCTTTTTGTTTTATTTTTCATTTTTCTTTCCCTTTTTGTTAATGGAGTAAAAAGTGTATAAAAAAAAAGTTTAATGAGAGAATATACGCAATTCATACATTGGAAAATTGGACAAGTAAAATTCAGAGCAGTGGATCCAACTAACAGCTTTTTAGGAAAAAAAAGTTATTTGTTTTCATTTTTGTTTATTCGATGAGAAAAAAAAAATCTAACCTTCACGTGACAACAAGAATAATAAATTTATTTGATAGGAGAAGAATATGAACAGAAAATAGGAAGATAGGAAGATCCAACTACAAACGTGATGCTTAATTCAAAAAGTGAATAAGTACAAGAAGTTTAAGAATTTGAGAATGAAGAAGTAGATAGAAATAGATGACCTAAGTCATCTTGAATAGGGTTTTGGAAGCAAACTTGAATTATAACCTCCAGGTCAAGGTTTGTTAGGGACATGCTCAGTTGATTATTTGGTTAAGCTCAGCCTCAACTTTGGTCGAACTGAACACATCAACATGGACCAAGGCCTAAATTGATCCATTATCCTAGGTCCATTTGTATTCTTAGATGCTACTCTTCGAATGTTGTTATTTTTTCTTTCTTCTATTCTTTGTTGGTGTTAATTATGTCTTTCAACCCAGAATTATCGGTAACAACGATAAAATTTATTATCATTTTATTTCGCATAGAATCTTATGAAAGGTTAGTCAGTGATCTTTCTCACTTTCATAAATCCTAAACCTCACATGATATTACTAAATAATCCTCTACAAAATTCGCTTAAGAAAATATGTTTTTTTAAATGTAACATAAAATTTATGTGTTAAAGTTTGAAATTTTAGCAATATTTTGACATTAACCTACTTCCATTAATGTCAATTTAAAATTCAAATGACCCACTTTGGTCATTTTGCAATTAAACTTTCATAAGCATGTGCGAAAAGAACCATGTCTCAACCTAATGTCTTAAAAGCATTCAACTATTTGGTATGGTTAATTTTGTAAGATTGGTCCTTTGGGCAAATTCAAAGTCCTACCCCCGACAAGGATTTATGACCATTTTCGTTAAGCTTATTACATAATAATATTAATTAAATTTTCTCTCAAATATTTCTCATCAAGGGTCACTTCATTCCAACAATATAAAAATTTTCTCATCAATCTTGGGTGCATCCAATTAAAAATTATCACATGGTAATTAATTTTATTTTTTTGTATAGATATAAAGAAAGAGAGTATGGATTTAGGTGGTTACACCTAAATATTATTTTTTGGATAATTATTGAAGTCTCTTTTCTGATAATTGATTTTTGCTGTTATTCTACTTTTAATCCATGAACACTTGAATATTCTATATTAATCTTAATTTCTTTTAAAAAAAATTTGTAATTTCAATCATTACTATCAAGGTTTTTATTAAATGATAAATGGAATAATTAGTTGTATAAACCAAAATATTTCACGTAATGTTCATATTCAAAAAACAAAATATCTTAAAAATTGAAGAAAAAACACAAAGTTCAATCATGTAAATGATTGTACTTTGAATATTACATCTATTTAACAGTAGTTAATGTCCTATCTAAATAGCAATACTCGTGGTAGAGATATGATGACTTTTGCATCCCCATTTCTACCCCATTATTTCATTTCATATTTTTTATAGAGATCTAGATGCAATTCTCAACGGAAAATTGGCAAGAATTGAATTTTTTTGCGCAAGATAATTAATCTCTGGTTGTATTTTTTAAAAAAAATTAAAAAAAAAACAATTAAATGAAATAATTTCTATTTTAATTAAATACTTGGTTTTTCACCCCCAAGAAATCGTTTAATTAAATGGCTAATTTCATTTCGAGAAATCTCATTTAAATTAAAGATAAATTTCTCAAACCTTCTAATAAAAACTAACCTATTAAATTATTTAATTGTCAATTATATATAATCCAAATGTTGAAAGAAATAAAATGACCAAAGCCAATAAAACTTGAAATCGAAATATTATGTATATATAATTACAATAACCATAATAAAATATGAATCCTCATGATCTTCGCCCCTGAATATACATCCCTATTTCTAAATTTTAGGCAACTATGTTTATCATTTTTTTTCTTTTTAATACAATAAATAGAGCTAAGTCAAAATGAACATGGTTCAAAATCATATGTTTGATTTTTCTATATTGTGGACAAAATTATCAAAAAGTTGAACTCTAACCTTAAGAAAATGTTAATTAATTAAAAAAAAACGTAATGTTCTATAATTAATCTCACAAACGAAATAAAAATCACATAAAAAGCGAAGAATCATAAAAACGAAACAATATTAATGTTTTCTTTTCTTTTCTTTTTTTTTTTTGTTGGTTAGGATGTTTGTTATTGCAATATAATTGGTTTATTTATAGGTAAAATTTGAACAACATGTTTATGTAACATGTCTCACAACATGTTATGACTCGTCAATGACATCTGTAACATGAAAGACAACAGATTCTGTAGAAGATTTTTTCTTTACCTGTTAGCAGGATTTTCCAATTTTCATTGTCTGCTATATTTCTTCCTTGCAGATTTCTTTCCAAAAAGATATTCTCAAAGCTACCCATATATATATATATATATATATATCATCTTGTTCAAATTTAGAGTTAGTCATTTTGAAAAATATTTATATCATTGTGTTGTGTTTGTGCCAAAAACACAATTGTACGTTCATGAGATTGTGAAACTTTTGTCATTGTTAATCTTGAGCATTTCTCTAGATCTTATTGATTTGTTCTTCATCATCTTAAGAAGAAATTCTTGATCTTAGAAAAGGAGCCTAAAACACCGTGGTAGAGAAGTGATTCTCAATGTTAGGGGAGCCTAAGATTTCGTTTTCAAGGAGTTTTCCATCTTAGAAAGTACCTAATATTCGTCAGTGAAGGGAGTTCACTGAGTAAAGAGAAGATAATATAGTTGGAGCAGAGTCTCACACACTGTTGAAAGCCGAAGTGTTCAACACTAATATTATCATACTTAAAGGGAGCCTAAGTTCTTTTGAGAGGGAATCTCACATCTCAAGAAAGCCTAGGTGATCTGTGAATTGGGCTCTACGTGTGTCACTGTAGTATTTGATATTACAGATAAGTAATATGTCGTAATTGCTTGACTCTTTAATATTACTGTATTATCTTTCCTATGCGCACTGCTTTCTAGACATAGGTAGATTTTCACATAACTAGATTATCAACTTCTATGTATCTTTACTTCATCTTTTGTTGGTATTTTGTTACTACAATATTTGTTTGTGCTTTCTATTAAACATCCATATTCGATTTTTCATTTTTTTAAACTTTTTTCACACGTATTTTCATTTTCATGACATCCATCCACTTTCAATATTGCATGTGGCACACGCAAGGATTAGGTTTATGCATTTAAACAAAAGACGTGTATTAATTAAAACTAACCCATCTATTTTTTTTTTTTTTTGGATATTTTGGGGATTTTCAATTTCCTCAACAAAACGGAATCTCATTCTCTCAACAAACAAACAAAACTTGCCATTAACGATCTTAATCTTCCTATTAAAAAATTATTAACAAACATATCATATCATATCAACCTTATTCATGAGTTTAATCATGTCCAATCATACGAAAATTCTAAAGAAAAAATGGGCTGTTTATTTTTTGATTGAGCTATAAATTATTGTTTATAAATATATTTGAATACATGGACATGTCATTTGAAAGAAATAAATTTAATGTGATATATGTCTAATTTAATTGAATTTCGCATGAGTAGTCTATATATAGTCTCTTATACACATCTAGATGTGTATAAGAGACAGTATATATATATATATATATATATATATATATCCAAATGTTCAAATATATTAATAAAACAATAATATGATAATATCAACTTTTCCTATTAACATTCTTTATACAAAACAACATAATTGAAAATTTTCGAAACACATCAACCATTAAATTGGAAAATTTAAAATCAAGACAGAAAGTGAAGATTAACTGGAAGATCAAGGAGGTACTTATGTAGTAATATATAGTTTTCTAGTCGTCAATGTTGTCATCATGCACCATTGGTGGCGGAGGAGGAGGCGGCGGCGGTGTCGCCACCATGCCGTCTGGTTGGCCAAGCAAGCTGCTTATCGACCTCGCTTTCACCACACCCAGTTTCATTCTCTTCTTACTTGCCAATGTCAATGACGACGATGGCGGTGCTGGAAATGGAGATGGAGATGGCTTCTTTTCGTCTTCAACATCAACGACGACGTTCTTCGGTGTAGCGGTGGCAGCGGCCAAAGAGCGGCTACGAACGTTATTCATGCTGCGGAGACGACCTTTTCCCAAGTGATGCTCACAGAGAGAATACCCAACGAGAGTTTGTTGGCAGCATCGCCATCCTCGTCCATTGACACGACTGCACCGAGATCCCTCCATTAACGCACCACCTCTTGACCTCTTTTTTCCGACGAGATCCAGACCTAGTTTAGTTTGTTTCTGTGACGACAATGTGCTTTTTTTGTTCATCTTTGTCTTCATCGTCTTCTTCTCATCCGGCAATAACTTCACAGTACTGGTGGTGACGACTTGATCGTCCTCCTCGTCATCATCTTCGTCATTATCGTCCTGATCGTTGTTAGACCTCTCAAAGCTCCCTCTTCTCTTCTTTAATGGAAATGCCTTCTCCCTCTCGCACCATCGCCCACCACCTACTCCATCAAAAACATAAGCATGACCCAAACAAGAACATAAATAAACAAAAATTCACCTTCAACCACAAATTCAAATATAGAAAAGCTTACACTGATATGTTCCAAAAAAAAAACTATCTATACCACTCCATAACATGGTGTAATAGGCAGATTTAAACAGAAAAACGATAGCACACAAAATTAGTACTCGACAATATCAAGTAAGAAAAACTAATATTATGATAGGAGAGTTAGACTACAAAATCTTTCTTCTCATCAATGTTATAGACAACCCAACAGGCATAATTAATTGATAAGCCACAATCAATTAAGAACAAAAGAGAATCAAGAAATCAATTATGGTGCAGTGCAGTAGCCAAACAGCCCAGAAATCATAAAGAGGGGAGAAAAAAATGGTATGACCTTGAGAAGAAGAAGAAGTGGATAGTGGAAGAACCCCATTATTGATTGTTTCTGCACCAATCACAGTTGTTTTCCTAAAATGAAACCAACAACATCACAGAAACTCAACAGTAGTAGCCATAGGCATAGCTAGATAGTGTAATTCAAAAGAACAAAAAGAACAAGTGTAATTAATTACTGTAAGTGATCAGAAGTTGAGAAGAAGAGGAAGGATGTGTGTGGACCAGTGAAGAACATGCAGAGCCCATGGGCGCACAATAGAGTCATGAAAAAATAATATTAAAAAAAATATCCCAACAGTATTTCCACTTGCCCCCCCTTTTTTTCTCTATATTCTTATTGGGTAGTCATAAAAAAATTAAAATAATTTTTTTTTTAACATTTTTTTTTTTTTTTTTTTTTTACTAGTTGTTGGAGAAAGGAAGAAGAAGGAAACAGAGAAATGGGGGATTTTGAGTAAGGTACCTGGAATCATGTTGGTGTAGCTTCTGATTGTTGTCCTACAAAGAAAAATCGGAGAACCCGGATGAATGATGAGTGATAGATATACATGAATTGAATGGAGGAGACAAATGGTGGGTGCAATTTTGAAGAGAGAAAAGAAAGAAAAAGAAAAAGCATAATTAGGGAGTGAAAGAGAGAGAGAGTTTAGAGTTGGGGATTACTAACCGAGGCATTATCGGAGGGGAAGGGGTGTAGATTTGGAGGATCGGAGGAGGGAGGGAGTTGCACCGGCGGAGAGTGGCGGAGGAGGGGATCTGAAAGAGAAGAGAAGGGTAATGGGAGCTGGCGTTTTCTGATTCGCATATCGGCGGTGGTGAGGGATAATCGGAGAAGAGAGGAAAAAGGGAGAAGGGTGGGAGTGAGTATGGTATTGGTCTTATGACTCTTATCTAAGGGTGTTTGTGTTTGTGTATGGCTTTAATTGAGTTGCACCGGGGTGGGGAAACCGGAAGAGAAAGTAGCCGGTAAGCGGGAAGGGAATCGGAAGGGCAGGTGGGGACAAGGGTAGAGAGTACGGAGAGAGATGACAGGGTGGAGGAGGGAGAGAGAGTGCAGGTGATGGAATACAAAATGATGCGACCCGGTAGTTTTATCGTTTCTCTTTCTTCTTTCCTTTTAACATGCCTACGCTCCCATCGGATGGGACCCACCTTTTTTTCTTTTTCTTTTTCTTTTTCTTTTTTTTTCTCTCTATTTCCTCCCTCCCTAGTCCCTCCACAATATTATCTTTAGCCGATGTTTTGGGCTAGAATTGGAATAATCGTGAAGTTTGACCTGTATTAAAATATTGATATTGATGTCCATATTTATATCGAAATTTAACTTCGATTATTTTTTGTAAATAAAAAAAAATTACAAACTTTATTTGAATTAATAATTTAATATATCAACATGTTAATGGATATTTTCCTTCTTTAATCTTTGAGAATTGGGAAGTACTTGAAGTTTATTTAGTGATGAGACCTATAGTAAAAATGTTAATCAATAAAATATAAATTTGATTTTTTTTTTTTTAATTATGAGAACTACAAACTCTTTTGACTAAATAAGGAGTAGATTTTACAACTCCATTTCTTGTGCCAAATATTCTATTAGTTCTTTTTTTTCAATTTTTCATCATTATTAAGTTAAATTAAGGTCTAAAATGTCGATATTGATATATATGTCAAAGTTCAACTTTTAAGAAATTTTTTATTGAAATTTTTTACAAAAGTCATAAAAACAATATATATAGTTAATATTGTACACTTAGTGACATTTTGGCATTTTTTTTTAATCTCTCAAATTTTGAGATCTGAATTTATTTTAGTTTACAAACATTTGAAATTATAAATTTAGTTCATAAATTTTGTATTTTCTAAAATTTATGAATCAATTAAATATAAATAAAAATTAAAAGTTCAAAATTTCATTCAACATAAAATTTAAATTTAAATTTAAATTAGCAGATCAATTAATTTTGAAGAATTTTAATTTTTTAAGAATTTATTAGACAAAATTAATATTTAAAGTTTAGAAATTTATTAGACAGTTATAAAATTTTACAGACTAAATAGACACAAAACTCAAAGTTTAGAGATTAAACTTGTAATTTAATATTTATATTGTATATATTAACATTAGCGAAATTTTGTCGTTTATTCTTTTATGTTTCAAAAAAAATAATAAAAGAAAAATGTCAATTCATCTTTCACATTAAGTTTAAACATATGAACATACGTTAATATTTGATGAAATAATGTGGATATTTGAACAAAAATTTAATGGACTGAGTACCTTTTGAGTTGGAGTCACAATTATATTATATCACATTAATGATATTAGTTGGTAAGTTTTTAGTTTCATAATTTTTTGTGATATAATAAAAATGTTATTTACTCCACAGTAAAACAGATATATGAAAATATGGAAAAAAAGTAATAATTGGTTGAAAAACTTTTTGGGTCAGAGTGTGTGTGTGGGTGAACTACAGTCCAAATGCTTTGTTTGTATGTCTTTGTAGACTGATTTGTACTATGCTGCTTTGAGTTTTTGACTGCTGGATAAAGATTCTCCTAAATTCCTCTATCTATTTTCTTCTACCCCAAATCTTCAATATGTTTTTTAAAAAATAAATAAATAAATAAATCTTCACTATACTTTCTCTCTCTCTTTTTATACATAATTTACAACTTTAGTCCTCCTAAATTCAATAATATTTATGTGAATTTAAATTATAGATTTCGTAATTACTAACATATATAAGAGCTATATTCTCTGTCTCTGACATATTTAATAACTTCTTGAACTTTAATTTTGTATCTAATATAATATTAAACTTTTAATTTTGTGTCAGATAAATTTTTAGATTTTTTAAATTTTCATATAAGTCAAAATTTAAAAGATTTATTAGATAAGTAATTTTAAATTTAAAAACTTATTAAATACGTTTTAAAGTTCATCGATCTATTTGATAAACATTTTTTTGAAGTTGATGGACCACTTTTTAACATACGCCTCAAGTTTAGAAACTAAAATTATAAGTTTTGTTGGTTAACGTTGGTCTAAAGTTCTTTAATCATTTTTTAAAATTTAATCTTTAAAATCTTTCCATCCTTAATTTTACTATACTAATTACGTAGTAAGAGTTTTCTAAGGAGAAATTAGTGGATAGAAAGTTGATGTGTAATTGTATTGTTTTTTTTTTTTTTTTTTAAATGTAATCAAACACAATATCAACCTTTTTCTTGAACATAAATAAAAATGAAAAAAATTAAGTTCTATTAGGTAACGATTTGGTTTTTTTAGTTTTTATCTTTGAAAATTATACCTACAAACACTATTTTCACCTCTAAAATTTTTCATTTGTTATCTACTTTTTATCTACAGTTTAAAAAATCGGGTCAAATTTTGAAAACAAAAAAAAATATATAGTTTTTAAAAACTTGTACTATTTTTTTTTTAATTTAGCTAAGCATTCGATCATTATAGTTAAGAAATATGCAAATCATTATAAAAAAAAGGAAGAAAATAGATTTAATATTCAAAAATCAAAATAGTTACTAAAGATTTTAATTTGTTTTTAGTAGCTGTAGATAGGATATCAAATACTATTTTAAACATGGATAGTTTGATCCCCACCCCTAACATTTGTTGAACTAAAAAAATCTTTAATTCATTTAATTTGAAGTGTTTTTGTTGGTATAAATGCATTTTTTTAGTAAATCTAATTTTTAGATAAGTTATTTACTTTTTAGATCACAAGAGAAGGATAACCTTTCAATTATATGGATGAACATATTTATTTCTGATTTAAAAGAACACGTATTTCAGAGTAATTTTAAAATGGATTTTTTTTATTGGATTCAAAATCACTTACTTTAAAACATATTTAAAGTATAAATTTGAATATTAAATTAATTATAAGTAATGACTTTGGATATTTTTGTATGGGATTTTTAAACATGACTGAAGTAAACTATTTTAAAGTTATTGCATAAATATGTCATAATTAAATTAGAAGTGTATTTAGAATTTAGTTAAAAATTCAAATATTTACTTAAAAGATGGATAAAACTCATAATTAAAGCGACAAAAATAAAGAAAGAAAAAACTTGTCAAATGCGGATAATTTTAAAAAACTTGAAAAGTCAAATAGTTATAAAGATTTGAGACTAATCTTAAAGGTTCGATGAAATTTGGGCTAGACGATTTTTTAAATGAGCTATTTAACAGTAAGGTTTGAGAATTTAGGAATCCTAAAGTTACTTATTTTACTATAATGTGGCAGTTGCATTTTAAAAGGAAAAAAATTTCTTTTCAAAAAAAAAAAAAAAAAAAAACTGAATAATATTCTACCATACAATTTTAGGTGTCATATTAATTTTTTTTGTTATTCAAAAATATCAAATTTACTTCCTCGTAAACATAACTCATCAATGATAATTTGAAAAGTTGGTTTCACTATGAAATCCATAATCAACAAACATCTTAATGTGAAGGAGATGGTCATCAGTTCAATTATGTTTGATTATTACATAGGATCCGCACTCTCTTTTTCACCAACAAACTTATTACAATTCAAGCAATTTTGATTACGGATTAGTAAACACGACATAAATTGTAGGTAATGTTATATGAGAGAAGTCTTAAACGTATATGACATTGAGGAATTAGGTGAGAAGTACCTACTCATAAATTGGGTTGACTTCCAACTTTGTTCTAAGAGGCTCATCAATGCAGAGTTGTTATTCTTTATGGAGAATAAAACACACAAAAGACACTTGTTTCTATCTTCCAATCAAAAGTGCTAAGTCGTCATTGCAAGTATATCTCATGTCACGGGATTTGAACAAGAGGGACTCGTGGGGAAAATCAATTAAAATTGAGAAAGGAAACAAGAATGGAAGATATCTTTTTCAAACGTAATTAACTTGGCAAGAAATTGTGAGAAAACAAGTCTATTTTTTTAAAAAAAATGTATTAATTATGGTTGATTTATGCTTTTTAAATGTATTATTATTAACAAAATGAAAAGATTTTATTTTAGAAAATGAAGATCAAGCTGAAGCAAAAAAATTTAAAAGAGTGAAGCAATAAATAGCTAAACTTTTTTTAAAAGAAAAATAACGACTTAAAAAAATTAAATAATAATTATTATCATTTTACCATATAACTTGCAAAATATGTATTTTTCATAACTTCCAAATTGAAAACTGAAAAGCATAGGTAGCTGTGTGGGCCGAAACTACTGGGCCCAGCCTGGCCCATATAGATGTGCCAGAACATATGAATCAATCAAAGCCCATATTGAATTTGAAGTTTTAATATATATATATAAATAAAAATATTTATTTTATTCCGTTTGTTAATAATTATTTTTCTATTTATTTTCCACTTTAACATTTTACTGAAAAAACTTTTTGAATGAATTTAGGGGTGTTTGACTCACCAATATGAGTTGAATTGAATTGGTATAATATACCAATTTAATGTTTAGCTCACCAACTTTAAATATTGGTGGAATTGAGTTGGTATATTTTATCAACTCGCCCCAATTCACTTCAACTCTCCCTTCTTCTAAAGTTTTCGATGCTCCACCCATTGGCCACTATCAGCGACTATCGCTGTCACACTCCGAAAACTAACTCCAGACTCTGCAACCACCTGCCATGACAACTCTTACGACTAACTCCGAGCTCCAACAACTACCTCCGATAACAACTCCAGCGACCAACTTTGAACTCCGACAACCTTTACACAATCAACTCTGACAACCAATTCGGGGCTCTGACAACCACCCTCAATGACAACTCTAGTGACCTAACTCCAATGACCACTTTCGTGCGACCAACTATGACAATCAATTTTAGGCTCTGACAACCACCTCTGACAACAAACTCTGACGACCAACTCTAAAATCACCTTTGTAGGCTCAGACAACTATCTTCGACTACAAACTCCAATGAAAATCACCTTCAATGATCAACTTTGATGACCACCTTCGAGCAAGCAACTCCAAGGACCAACTCGGGGCTTCGACAACCACTTCCAACGACAAAATCCAGCAACCAACCCCAATACCATTTTCATGCAACCAACTCCAGGCTCTAAAAACCACATTCGACGATAAACCCTGACAACCAACTCCAATACCACCTTCATGCAACCAACTTTAGGCTCCAAAAACCACCTTCAACTACAAACTCCAACGAAAATCATCTTCGATAATCAACTTCGAGAACACTTCCGACTATCATAAAATTGATTATTGTTAAAGTATGTTGTAGGGTTGTTGATTATACAAATAATCATATTTTGTGCAATATTTAAACGTAAAAATTTGTAAAATACACTTTTATTTACTTAAATTCATTGAAGCCTTCACACTTGATTTTGAAGATGCATCGTCAAAGCCTCCACACTTAAGCAAGCAAAGTGAAGTCAACCATACCATACTTTGCAGATGAATCAAAGCCATCCATATTGAACTTGAAGATGAAGTGAATTGGCTTCTAATCTTGAACTTTGAAGATAAAATGCCACTTCAAGTGAGCGAAGCCCTAAAGTTGAAGATAAAGTGCCAAAATTTAGGTAGACGATGACTTGAACTTGAAGCAAGCAACACTCAAAACTTGAAGTTTCTTTATTTAAGAGAGCGAAGGCACAATTGATCTTTTTTAGTGAAGACCTTTTTTTTTTTCCTCATATGCATCTTATTTGCAGTCTTATGCAAAGCAGCATATTTCTTCAATTTACTGTATCACCATCTTACTAGAAATGGACATTTTGAATTTGTTGCTCTACCTCCAATTTGTTGGGATGCCCCCAATAAAAATGAAAATATTCAATTTGGAGTTTCATTTTTCATTGAGGATGAACAATATCAATTTTATAATGCCACAGTTAAGTGGTCGTGATACCCATATTTTTTTTGTGATAATATTTTATAGACTAAACTTAAATTTATTTAAGTTGCCTACATAACTTTGAAGTAAGGGATCAAGTCATAACGTAGTTCATACTTTTTTTTTTTTCTTTTAGACCATTCACCTTCTAAGCTTAGGCGGACCAGGAGCACCATTTAGTTTAGACTCTTGCGATAAGGAGTTATTACATTTATATTTCAGAAGCTTTTACTTTCATAATGGCTTTGATCCTCTTCTTCATTTGTAGAATTCGTCAATATGATGAGTTTTGGCTTCACCGTTAAGGAACCTTTTGTACTTATGACAACAAACAACTTCCTCTTCATGTGTGAAGGGATATGATTGTGAATTTTATCGCCATTATTTGCTTCACGAAATGGTTTTGCCTTCAAGGTTTTCATCTTTCTTTCATGTTGATTGGTTGTCACTTTAAGATAATCAAAAGTAGATGTCATAGGTCGATTTCTATTTGATGTGGAGATACTTAGCCTTTTGAAAGCTGAAGTTCAAGTGGAAACAAATGTTAAACATTGATTTTATTCTTTTCTCATGGGTAAACCCAATATTTGGAAGATTGAAGATCGAGTAGTTGAAGGCTTAATACGATCAAAGATAGAAGTTTTCTGTTTGATTTCTTTTGAATTGTCAACTTCTTCAGCATTAATATAATATGAACTTGTAGAGCTTTCATCCTTCTTCATGCGAAGACATTTTCTAGAGAAAAATCCCTTTGATGTTATCAGCTGACAAGGTTGAGAAAAATATGTTATTCTTCCTTCTTTCACTTTCCAGCTTCAATGAGCAATATTTCTTTCCACTAAGATGTCGTTCTTGCTCTTCCCCTGAGTTTAGAAGTCAAATCATTATCTTCAACAGTGATATGTTTGATCACGTCTTTGGATTTATTTTCTAGCCCCTCATGCTAAAACCAAACAAATACAGGTTCCAAGGTTTCGAATTGGAGTGAGCACATTTTTTTTATGATGGAGTTGGCTAGAGCATATTTGACTGCATCTATTTGTTGTTATTGCAATATGATTTGATTGAACTGCTTCATCAAAGGCTAGCCTAATTTATCCTTCTTGAGTTAATTTTAGACTTAGCTCTTTTAGAACAAATCATTTTTCCACTAAGTGACTGACAATTCGATGATACTTACAATAGTATGGATCACCAACTTTTTACATCTCTTTCAGTTGTTTAGACTCAAAACGTTGGATCAACCTTGTTTTCAGTAGTTGTTTTAACATGTCAGGAATGTCAGAATCAGGAAATGATATCTGGATTGTACCTAAACTCTCGGTCAATCGTTGCACAAACCTATCCAACTACTGTTCTTCTGAAAAAAGTTACTAAGGTTTCCCTTAAACCTATCCTAAGATTCCTTAGGTTGAGATGAGAACTTGAAATTAAAATCCTTGAAAGGAAAATATTGGCTAAGTACTTAAAACAATGCCTTGGAGGAAGGAAAAATTTCTAAATGTTGAAGGCATATGAAGTTGGGGTCAATTTTTTGCTAAGTGTCCAAACTTTGCTATGAGAGTTGAATTCATAGCATAGGAAAGAATGAGGAATGTTGCCTAAGTTCAACTCATAGAATAGTTGGTAGATTTATAGCATAGCAAATAAGGTTATAGCATAAACTCGTAGCATAGACTAATTTTTTCTTGTCCTTCTTTCAAAGTTGAGCGACATATTTCATATCTTTGATGCTTTTCAGTCTTCTTGTCATTTTCTTTGAAGGATGACTTAAGAGAGTTGTATTGACAACCATAGACTCTTCTAAAGTCACATTGACGTCATTTTCTTCATTCTTTACATTTAGGACTAAAATGTTTTTGTCCTATTGAAATTCATGTTTGGACTAAAATAATGTTTACATCGTGAGATTCATGCTTGGCCTTGTGGTGCCCTGGGAGTATCCCCCTTCGGTTGGTGTTTGCATGAGTCAATATCAAGGTGGACGGAAAGAGTGTTTATAGTAAATGGGTGAAGGATGTGTGTCAACGTGTCTTGCAGTCTCCTTCATTGGTTTGCACCATGAGATCTTCTTGCACGGCCTCGTGGCGCTCTGGGAGCGTCCCCCTTCTGATGGTTTGTGCGGTTAGTCAATATCAAGGTGAACTCCAGAAATGGATAGGGTCGCTTTAGTTTTTGCCCCAATCGGATTTTTTCCCTTCGGATTGGTTGCTTGGGGCGGAACTCTAGGATCTAAAATGAAGGGTCACACTTACGGGAAATTATTTAGCAAGTTAATAATTTCTTGACCAAATCAATGATGGCTAGTCGTTATAAGAACAATAGTTGTTCTGGTATTAATGACTGGTTAAGAGTGTCTCAATTCAGAGGAGGGATAAATTGACTACCCTTCGGTGGCTTTTGTCCTAAACCACTGAAGCGTCATTGCAAAACTAGATGTCATACACGGTTCATTTAGATTTTACTAAACCAGATTGGATTTTGTTTTAAAGAGTATTTGCTAAAATCTAATGTAGATCAATGTGTTTGTTTTTTCAGCAACATGAATGATTTTCCATTAGTTGCCTCTTTTAATTTGACCTATTACATACATTAGAAAGAGTCTTTTAAAACATATTTCGTGGTAAACGACCTTGAGTTTGTCATGGTTGAGGAGTGTCCTCAAGTCCCAACCTTTAATGCACCGCGAAATGTTCGTAATGCATATGAGGTGTGGATGAAGGCTAAATCGATGGCCCGAATTCACATATTGGCTACCTGATGCATTGGCCAAAAGGGTTGAGAACATGGTCATTACACGTAAGATCATGGACTCGTTGTAATAATTGTTTGAACGTCAGTTCTCACCTTTTGAGCAAAAAGGGATGAATGACAAAGAAACCAGTAGTGTTAATTCCCAAGATAACCTCCAGTCTTTCTTGAATGTCAAGGGACTAAAAGAGAAAGCAATTGTTGCTGACTTAGATAAATCATACCTTGAAGGCAAGATGACCAAACAACCTTTTACTAGAAAAGGTTATAGAGCCAAGGAAACCTTGCAATTTATACATTCAGACCTCTGTGGTCCGATGAGTGTTAAAGCTCGAGGTGGGTATGAATATTTCATCTCTTTCATAGATGATTATTCAATATATGGGTATCTATACCTAATGCAATATAAGCTTGACGCTCTTGAAAAGTTCAAGGAGTATAAGGCTGAAGTTGAAAACTTGTTAGGTAAGAAGATAAAAATACTACGATCTGATCGTGGTGGAGAGTATATGGACTTAGAATTCCAGAACTATATGATAGAACATGAAATCACATCCCAACTCTCGGCCTTAGGTATACCTCAGCAGAATGGTGTATAAAAAAGGAGAAACAGAACCTCGTTGGACATGGTTCGATCTATGATGAGTTATGCTCATCTTCTAGACTCATTTTTGGGGATTTGTAGTGGAGACTACATGTTATATTTTGAACTACGTTCCCTCAAAAAGTGTTTCTGAAACGCCTTTTGAGCTGTGGAGAGACTGTAAAAGTAGTTTATGCCACTTCAGGATTTGGGGATGTCCAGCCCACGTGCTCGTGGCTAACCCTAAAAAGTTGGAACCATGTTCAAAAGTTTGCCTCTTTGTAGGCTACTCCAAGGAAACGAGGGGTGAATACTTCTATGATCTGAGTGAGAATAAGGTGTTTATGTCAACAAATACTATCTTCTTGGAAGAAGACCACATCAGGGAACATAAACCACAAAGAAAGCTTGTTTTAAATGAGATTTATAGTGAGACTACTGAGAGTTCAACAATAGTTGTTGAATAGACTGATAGATCTACAAGAGTTGTTGATGTCGGTTCATCTAGTCAACCATCTCAAGAGTTGAGACTGCATCGATATAGGAAGAGGGTTGAAAACCCACTGGAACGCTACATGGGTTTGGCTGAAGCCCAAAACATCATATCTGATGATGGAGTTGAGGATCCATTGTCTTATAAGCAAGCAATGGAGGATGTTGACAAAGATGAGTGGATTAAAGCCATGAATCAGGAAATGGAGTCTATGTACTTCAATTCTATCTGGGACCTTGTGGATCAGCCTGATGGGGTAAAACTTATAAGGTGTAAGTGGATCTACAGGAGGAAACGAGGTGTATGGAAAGGTGCAGACCTTTAAGGCTAGACTCGTGGTAAAAGGTTATACCCAGGTCGAGGGAGTGGACTATGAAAAAACTTTCTCCCCTGTTGTCAGGTTGAAGTCTATCAGGATTCTCCTGTCCATAACCACATTTTATGATTATGAGATATGGCAAATGGACGTCAAGACTGCCTTTCTGAATGGTAATCTTGAGGAGACCATCTACATGGTTCAACCAGAGGGGTTCATTGTTCTAGATCAAGAGTAAAGAATTTGCAAGCTTAATAGGTCCATTTATGGGCTAAAACAAGCATCTAGGTCGTGTAACATTAAATTTGACAATGCGATCAAATTATTTGGCTTTGATTAGAATGTTGATAAGCCTTGTGACAACTTAGTAGCTTTCCTGGTGTTGTATGTGAATGATATCCTACTCATTGGGAATGATGTAGGTTTTCTAACTGACACTAAATAGTGGTTAGCCACCCAATTCCAAATGAAAGATTTGGGAGAGACGCGGTATGTTCTAGGGATCCAAATCATTTGAGATCGTAAGAACAAGAGGTTGGGATTGTCTCAGGCATCGTACATTGACAAGATGTTGATCAGGTACTCGATGCAGAATTCCAAGAGAAGTTTATTACCCTTCAGGCTTGGAATTATTTTGTTTAAGAAACAGTGTCCTAAGACACCTCAAAAGGTTGAGGAAATGAGACGGATTCCCTATGCTTTGGCTGTTGGAAGCCTCATGTATGCAATGTTATGTACTAGACATGACACTTGCTATGCAATAGGGATTGAGTCCAATCCAGGATTAGATCACTGGACAACGGTCAAAACGATTCTCAAGTATCTTTGAAGAACGAGAGACTATATGCTTGTGTATGGAGATACAGATTTAATCCTTACAGGATACACAAACTCTGACTTTCAGACTGATAGAGATTCTAGGAAATCGACATTAGGGTCAGTGTTCACTCTGAATGGAGGGGTTGTAGTTTGGCGAAGCATCGAGCAAGGATGCAACGCGAACTCCACTATGGAAGACGAATACGTAGCCGCTTGTGAAGCTGCTAAAGAGGCTGTTTGGCTTAAAAGTTCCTTATAGATTTGGAAGTTGTTTCAAATATGTCTTTGCCGATCACACTCTATTGTGATAACAGCGGGACTGTGGCAAATTCAAAGGAATCTCGGAGTCAACGAAGAGGCAAGCATATTGAACGAAAGTATCATTTGATCAGGAGATTGTGCATCTCGGTGATGTGATAATCATGAAGATCGCATCGGAGCACAACGTTGTTGATCCGTTTACAAAGGCTCTCACGGCTAAAGTGTTCAAGGGTCATCTAGAGAGTCTGGGTTTACAGGACATGCGACACCTTGTCTAGGGCAAGTGGGAGATGATACTAGGGTATAGAGTATGCACTAGTTTATTGTATATTGTACTATTTTTATGTATTGTACATTAGTCTCCCGAGGCATTAAGACACGTGGGAGATTATTGGGATTGGTGTCCTAATTCTCCCGGTGGTTTCGTAGTTTGTAAACATTTTGTACACATTGTTATTAATAAAATAAGTGTTATTTTATTTGCATTTACTCATATCCAATAAACTAAGATCTGTGGTTATTTCATGTAACTTGAGCATGTAAGTGAGACATATAAGTGGATCATGCCTTAAGTAATAACCTAAATGGTATATAGTATAAGGATAAATGAGGGATATCTTATCCTGGTGACACTACGGATACGACCCGCTTTGTAGATATTTACAAGTGTTGTAAAGTGCTACAAATGGTCTGATCCTGACCATTCATGTAGAGATATGCAAGTGAGAGTGTCCTATACAAAGAGTTTCTATAAGACCGGACCACGAGATGATCAGTCTCTTTATATAATGTTGTTGATAATTGAGACTTATATTTCACTAAAATGACCATAGGTGACATGACCTTAATCTTAAGTGTTTTGGGAACTCCTACCTATGAGGGCGGTCCTTTGATTGGTATGGGTGAGAGTGGCCAGATTGTCAACTCAACAAGCCTACCTTTTTAGGGATTCGTCTGATTGGAGAGCTGGGAACTCAGCTACACAAGACGGAATTCACTCCTTCTCCGAAGCAGAGGTAAGTAGATAAATTGCTCCCTTAATGGCTAAATCTGGGTCTTGAATATAGTGGTCACACCCTCTCTTTGGAAAAGAGGACTTAGTCATAGTGGGGCTATAACTTATTATTCATTAGAGGAATCAGTGGTACTTAAGGAGTTAGATGTAACTACAGGAGAAAAACGGTAAATTGGTCCAGCTGTACTTATAAGTGATTTATGAAGAGTTATCACACTATTGATTGGTTATATGGACACATAAATATATCTTTAATGCGAAGAGTGCAACTGTCAATCTTTAGTGGAGTGCCCGGTAGTTAACAGATGATGGATCTCGTGACTAAAGAGTTTAGTCAGTTATTCACATACCGTTGGAGCTTCAAGCTACAGGTCTATGAGGTCTTCTTGGTAACACAATGGGTTCAAGTTGAGAATCAGATTTTGGGTTAGTTTGAAGTGTTCAAATTAACAAGAGGAAATTCAATTGTATGTGATATAATTGGTGTGATGTATTAGATACATTATTGGAGGAATTAATATAAATATGATTTATATTAAGTATCATAAAATAGAAAAAGAAATATTGTTTATATGTTTCATATGATGAAATATTAAAACTATAGGTTATAAATATAATATGATAAGTTGGTTATCATATTTATTTATAATATATTAATTATATGATTAATTCTTTTTCTCTAATAACTGTTTGAGTGGGAGGTTATTGGAAGTTTTATGGTAATCGTGCGATAAAAGAAAAATTGTTTTCCAAAATTAGTAGTTGATTCACTCGAAAAACTCTCACGAGAAAAGGCTATCAAGTAAAAATAGTTTTTACGAAGCGATAGTCATTGAGAGCATACACGATCGCTTAGAGTTGACTATATGATAGTTAATTGTTGATTGTTGCTACACGATCGAGTAGCAAAGTCTATACGATAGGCTTGCATTTACTAAATGATCGAAGTACATCATCTATGCAATAGACAATGTTCGTATCTACCACTTACTCGATCGTCTACCTCATATCTTCCTCAATCCAAGATCATACAGAGCCCACAACTCCTAGATTCTCACACCGAGAATACCAAGGTAACACTTGTGGTGGTGTTCTAACTTTGTTCGTGAATCAAGTTGGACTCGATTGGGTTCGAGGAGCTGTTGGCTGTTCGTGTTGTTGGTTATTCCGTTCGTTGCGTTCAAGTGCATCTTTGGACGCGTTGGACATTAATCGAGGGATACTTGAAGAATGGTTCTTCAAAGGTACGCATACTCTATCCCTTGTATTCTCTTATAACATGCTGTAATTTCTATTTATGCATGACCTATTAGTTTTCATTTAAGATTGTAATTGTTTGTGTTCATTCAAATGGAATTTGGAACGATCCACTTTCGCTACTCATGGAGATCTCTGTTTGTGATTTCCTTCACTAACAATACTCCATATCGTGGGTGCGAGTAGCTAGATTTTCAAGGGTGCAAGGCTTTATACCTTAAAGAATGTAAAAAAGTCCCCAATGCATGCTTGAATGAACATCTCAACAGCAGATAGTTCAGTGAGACGGTTTTCGCAATCCAAACTCGCAGCTCAAAACGATTTATGTAATCAATAGCAAGTTCACCTTTTCATTGCTTAGTGTTAGTGAGCTTAAATATACTGATTATTTGTCTTCTACTAAAGAAGCAATTAAAAAACTTTTTTTCGAGTTGTTTCCAACTGTCAATTGATTTAGACTCTAGGTCAGTGTACCAGTCAAAAGCATTTTCTTTCAATGTTCAAACAAATTGTTTGACCAATAAGTCCCTTTGCATTCTAGCATTTTCACATGTTTCGATAAAATGAGCAACATGTTTCTTTGGATTGTCCTTCTCACCAAATTGCTGAAACTTATGTGGTTGGTATCCTGTTGGCATTATTAAATTATTAATTCTTTTTGTAGATGGTTTGGAATACAATAGAGAACTTTGAGTAGATCCACCATATTGAGCCTTGATAGAGTTTGCAATCATCTCGTGCAATTATTGAACAAACAACGAAACAATTGAGGTCGAATTTTATCGTCAACTTTCTTGTATAATAGTATTCCCTTTGTCATTATTCTTGACTACGGGTGTATGACTTAATTCAGCATCGTCACGACTCTTGATGTGATTCTTGAGAGATGCAATTTCACAACCCCTTTCTTCAACTGTCTTCATCACATGCTAATTTTCTTTTCAAGCTCAACCATTCTTTCTTGAATCATACCTAAGTCTGTCATCATGATTGACATTATATTGCGTTCTGAAGCTTCTTTACTTGATTGTTCAAAAGATAAAGTGACTTCATTAGACAACGGATTCTCCTTGATGAAAGTCATGTTATTTGTTGATTTTGACAATTGCTCCCATATATTCTTTGCGGCCTCAAAGGGTAGTAGCTCTTCAAATTGTTGAATTTTCTTTGAAACGACTTCGAGTAATTATTCTCGTGTAAACATCGCTTGAAGTTTTGAAACTGTTGCTTTTAGATATCATGACTTCTTTAAGTAAATCTTGTTGTAGAGAAAGAGATGAAAGGTAAAGATGGTCCCACTGGGCGTGATAAATTGTTCGACAAGATTTCCAGAGAAATTTAATTCATGAAATTTGAACTTTATATTTGTATTAATTTCTTTAGTATAGTGAGTACAATCCCTAATACAAATCCTTTGATGCATTATCTAAAAAAATAACTTTAATCTTTCAGCTTATTGATCTTCTTGAATGATCGGCTTTTGGGCTTATTAATCTTCTTGGAGAATCAATCTTTAGACTTGTTGATTTTTGGAGGATCAACCTTTAGGCTTGATGATCTTCTTAGAGGATCAGCCTTTGTGCTTGTTGATCTTCTTGGATGACCAGCCTTTGGACTTGTTGATCTTCTTGGAGGATCGGTCTTTGGGCTTGTTGATCTTTTTGGATGATTGACCTTTGGACTCGATGATCTTTTTGGAGGATCGACCTTTAGGCTTGTTGATCTTCTTGGATGATCGACCTTTAGACTTGATGATCTTCTTGTAGGATCGGTCTTTGGGCTTGTTGATGTCTTGGAGGATCAGCCTTTGGGTTTGTTGATCTTTTTGAATGATCGACCTTTGGACTCGTCGATCTTCTTGGAGGAGCGACCTTTGAACTTGTTGATCTTCTTGGAGGATCAACCTTTGGGCTTGTTGATCTTTTTGGAGGACCAACCATAAAACTTTGGGAGAGTTATATTTTTCAGATCCTCAAAGCTTTAGTCATATGGACTTCAGATCTCGAGAGCTTTAGAACTTCAGTCTTTAGAGCTTGAGAGATGTTATATTCTTTAGATCTTGAGGGCTTTAGAATTTCAGTCTTTAGAGCTTGAAAGATGTTGTATTCTTTAGATCTTAAGAGCTTTGATCTTCAGAACTTGAGAGCTTGAGAGCTTCAGTCTTTAGAGCTTGAAAAGAATTATATTCTTTAGATCTTCAGAGCTTCAATCTTTATAATTTCAAATCTTCATAGAATTTTGGCCTTCAATTCTTCCAATTTCCCCCAAATGAAGAGGTAAGACCTCTATTCTATTTATAGAGGTTTCTCATAGGCCTTTATATGGGCTTGAGCCCAATTTTTAATTTAGCTCAAAAGATTTATAATGGGCTTGAATTGGGTTGGGCTCAAGTGACTTTAATTATTCGACCCGATCCAATTTATAATTTTCATAGTGGGTCTGGTTTTCATCATGATGACGTTGCAAAATCTAATTGGCCGGAATTTTTTTCTCATTCAACAATGGTCATGTTCCAAAATATTACCTTTTTATCCTTGAATTTTCTTTAATTTTCATTTGGTCCCTAATTTCTTTAGAATGCTAATTTTTACCATTTAATTATGAGTTTTGTTTTCCTTCAATTCCTAATTTCCAATATTTTATACTTTCAAAATTTAAAAATTTAAGGGCAAAATGAAAATCAACAAAAATATGTTTTTTCCACTTATTTTGTTTTAATAAAAATTATTAAAAAAAAAAAAAGTGTAAGATCTGACCATAAACTTAGATACATAAGTTAGTTTTGCCAAAAATCCATGCCTGAAAAAATCCAGAAAGATACGTAAAAAAATTGCCAAAAAAAGTGAACTCTTTTAATCTCTCTGTAGTCTGTACCATCATCACTGAACAACAAGAGCAAGAAGAAGAAGAAAGAAGAAGAAGAAATTAAGTTAGTGCCGCCAATCCCACGGTGCCACATACATCTTCTTTTTCACATCTCAGCCGCTCGATCCGATAATCCCCAATTTTCAATTCATCTTATCCATCGATCGCCTCATCATCGTATGATTCTTCTGTTCCATTCTATTTCAATTTCTGTCTCTACCATGATTAACCTCCCTTTCCTTTTTCTTTCTCTGACTTTTATTTTAATTTCTCTTGCTTCTGTGTGGACCAGATCGTTGATCGATGGCGAATCAACTTCAACGCAGCTGGGTCTAAGGAAGAATACAATTTGGGGTTTATTTGAATGATATGGAATCGAGAGCTGTCGTCTGAGTCAGGTGTTTAGTTTTCTTGTTCTTCTTCTGAATCAGCGTGTGAGAATTTCGTTGTTTGGGTTGTGTTGCGATAAACCCTAATTTTCTTTGCCACTTTAGAATTGGGATTTTTTAATTCAGTTATTCTTTTTATCGTTTGATGAACTGGGATTGATGGGGTTAAGGCTAAGTTCGATGAAATTTCGTGACTCTTTTTCACTGTCTGCGTAGCGAAATTGATCGAGGGTTTATTTTTTTTCGACTGGGTTAGTTTGGTTTTGGGAGAATTGGGGTTTTGTGTATGGATTCATTGGCGGTGCTTTTCTAGCCTTTTATGAATTTAAGGATGTGTTGTGAGGGATTTGCTATTGGAAAAGGGTGGATTGATCTTTCTGGGATTGTTCATCTGGGACAGGGTTGATCCTCGTGCTTTGAGGTAATTTGAATCTTATGGTGCCATTGGGTTTTCTTCTAACTTGAGGCTACTAAGTTTCGGGTTAAATTGGAGGTTTTCTTTTTTCTTTTTGCTTTCCTGATAAATTTGTAATGGGTGATGAAATCTTTGATGCAATGAACCTTGACTTGAATCTGGGTCCTATTCCAGAGCCGCTTTCGAATTCCGTTCCAAATGAAGATGTGAATTTAGCTGATTTGACAGAGGATCCTGTTCATAGATTTGGGGAAGCTATCAGGTTTAGGACGAGACAGCGGTGGAGAAGGCGTCAAGTTCAAATTCCTTCTGAGACTCGGAATATTACAATGGAATTAAGTGAAATCATGGTCAATTCAGGCAATGGGAATTCATTACAGCCATTGCAAGCTGGTGAGGGTAGTATTACTGCTGAGGAAAGGAAAAATGAAACTGGGAAAACGTGTGAAATTAACAATGAAGCGTTGGAAGATGAAAAAACAGAGAATAAGAGTGATGTTGAAAAGAGCAGTGACTCTGATGGTAGTTTCTTTGATTGCAATATATGTCTGGATTTGGCTAGGGACCCCGTTGTAACTTGTTGTGGTCATCTATACTGCTGGCCGTGCCTTTATCGATGGTTACATCTACATTCAGAAGCCAAGGAATGTCCTGTATGTAAAGGAGAGGTTACTACAAAGAATGTGACTCCAATTTATGGGCGTGGCAGCAGTACCCCTGTGACCGAGGAGGATGCTACACTTAAGATTCCTCTAAGGCCCCATGCTCGAAAGGTTGAAAGTTTGAGGCAAACCATCCAGAGGACTGCATTTAGTTTCCCAGTGGAGGATATGATTCGACGATTGGGAAACAGATTCGATTTCAATCGTGATCTAGACCAACCGCCAGAGCCAGACAGTTCACATGAAACATTTGGTAGATCTCCAACCTTGTTGAATAGGATTTTAACATCCAGGGGCATTCGTAGAGAACAAATTTCATTGCCCCATCATGATGATGTAGGAGATTTAGCACACACTGATGTGGCTAGCATTGAGGCAGGGGAAACCCGTCTTCAGTCTCTCCCAGTGCTTCGATCATTATTACACCGGACAAGAGTTTCTTCTCTTACTTCTGCATTTAATTCCGCTGATAGGCTTCCAGATGGTTTTTTGTATACTGATCCACTCATTCCTAGAAGTCAAGAGCAGCCTCCTCCACCTGTCGAGGATAGAGATTCTTTCTCTAGCATTGCTGCTGTTATCAATTCAGAGAGTCAAATGGACACTGCTGTAGAAATTGATTCCATGGTCTCTATTTCAACATCATCCTCCAGAAGGAGAAGTGATGCTTTACAAGTTTCTGATGTAGACAGTGGAAACTCTCGGGCACCCAGACGGAGAAGATTGGCTTGAAAAGACCTCTATCTGGGTCCTAAGATTGATAAATGAATCAGGACTGCAATATTTCAACACCTATGTAAGTGCTACTTGGATCTTCTATTTACTTTTTCACTCAGCAAAAAGTAATGACTCTTGCTTCCACAATGGACTATCACATGGTCCATATTCAACGTTCTTCATTTTACTCCTTACTGTACGTGAATTGAAATGTAGGCATACTTCTTGAACATATTGAGAAGCAAATAAGTAAATCAAGTAGAGTACTGTCCTTCATCTCCCCCATTTGTAACCTTTTATGCATCAAAACCTGAGTTCAACATTTTCTTAAAAATCCATATCTATTATCTTCTTGACTTGTGTTTTCACCCCTTGACCACTGCAGGTTTTATTTTATTTTATTTTTATTTATTTATTTATTTCTTACTTTACAATACAAAATGTGTGTATCACTGATCATATTCAGGAAAAAACTATAATTGTTTCCATTTAGTGCTCTTAAAATAGGATTTTATTTTCCTGTTTAATTTGCCTACTAGGTTAGCTCTGGCGGTTTTAGCTTAATGAGAGTGCAATCATAAGTTCTCCCATAGTTTGAACTTTTTCTACTTCTCTTTTATTATTGTCCATTAAACGAAAATGGGATTTGCCTATTCACCTGAAATTAATTAAATTTGAAATGGTTTGAAATTCTTGTTAGTTCAAGTTACTCTATTTTGACTTGGTTATTTAGACTGATAATTGCAATAATGATAAAGCAAACATATCAGCCGGCAGATCTTTCACCTTTTGGCCTTGCTTTATTCTCCATTTATCTTAATTGATTCTCTTAGCTCATCTGCTGGGTCTGTTAGCATAATCTAAAAGCTAGTTAGATAATCCACCACTTAAAGACAAAGAATAGCAAAGCAGTAATGAACTTTGTACTGATTTCTCTGTTCTTTCCATATCTAGTTGACATCAGTTTTCTCTTTCATCTTCTTCAACTATTATCATTCAAGAGAATCAGTTAGAGATCTTTAAGGTTATGGATACCTCTTCATCTTCCACTACACACACTGCTGCTGTATGAAAATCACAACATTGTGTTGAGTAAAAGACTGAAGTTCAAAAATAGTTTGTTGATTATTAGATCACTAACACAAATTATGCAATGATTAAAACAGCTTTCTTCACTTTTTTCACATCAAGAAACACATTTAGTTATATTCTCCTATGGTGCTTGTTGACTTTAAGAGAGCTCATCATGATCATTTACTTTGATACTCATGGATTCTGTCCACTTGTCCCGTTTGGCTCCATTTTTTTTCCTTCTGTACCATAAAACGTTGGAGTCAATGTATACACACCTTAACTAATCTCACACACACTCAATCTTTTTCATCCTCAAATTGCTATTTATGTCTCCACTATAATACCCATGCTTTTCATTATAATCAATGACTGGTGTAATATCTATCCCATTCCCATTTGTCAACCCATTGAGTAAGATTTAAGCATCTTCATTGTTTCAAAGCTAAAAAGTTATGATTACCACTAGTATTAACTATGTACCTAGAGTTTCCCTCCTCTTTTTTTAATACTGTAAACATGATGAATCATGATAAGAAATCAAGTGGAGCTCATTGATTGCATCAAATAAAATGATGGATGTTTCTCTTTCTGATGTTGCTGTTGTTTATCCTTTGAATATTCAGGTGAGTAGGCATTTTAACTCTGTTAACAAAGAATATTTCTGTGCAATGTTTTTCTAATAATTTGCATCAGCTGATGTAAAGTTATTCCTTGTCTTTTTAGTGAAAGACTTGCAAATGTATCCATGTCTACAGAAACCTTGTTTGGGAATAATACTGGTTTCTGTTCACATTTTGAATTTGTGAATATTCTCATCACCCGCTTTTGAACTCTTTTCTATTACAGTGTTCCTCAAGCTAAATCCTTATTTGGCTTTTTCCCTAAACCAGAACAATTCAATATCAAACTCTGGATATTATCACATTATTATATAATATTAAAACCTTAGAATTTCTAAGTTTTTGTTTAATGATCTTTTTTTTTTTTTTTTTTTTTCCTAAGTACAACTAGTGGGTATATAGAAATTTGAACTTTCAACCACAAAGGAAGGAATACATATAAGCTATATTCACTTTGGCTTAATAGTCATTTTGTTTGCTCGTTTCTTATGTGTCTTCTAGCGACTTTCATTTTCAGTTTCTTTTTCCAGAAAAATAAAATTGCAACATTTATCAGTAATTTTCTTATTTGGTTTTGTACTTTTTAAAGATACTTTGGCTTGAATTTTAAATATTATCTAAAACAAATAAACTTCAAAACATAGTAATTGTCACAAAGAAATTTATTTTTAACAGAAATAAAATTAAAACGGTTGCATTTAGTATTTGAAATTTTGCTTGCGAAAAAAGAAACTACAAAATTTGAATCCTATAGAGAAAATGGAATTAGACAAATTTTTTTCATTAACAAACAATCAAAATAAAATAGCTATTAAACCTTAAGCCCCAAGCTAAATTAAATTGCTGAGAAAATATTATAAAAAATGTTTAAATGATGCTCAAATAATGTCAATGAAACGTAATAAAGTTTTTTTTTTTTTTTTTTTTTTTTTTGAGGAAATGAAACATAATAAAGTTGATTGCATATATATATCTATAAGCATTTATTCCTACACTGTCCAAATCTATTCAAATTTCTAATTTTAGCTTAATAAATAAATAAATAAATAAGCAAAATCTTTCAAATAAATTCGATTTCTAACAAAAATTGAATTGATTTGAAATGAGCTCCTTGTCTTTTCACAAACATGATCAGATAATTTGACATGAATCTCTCTCTTTTAATTTTCAGAAGGGGTGGATAAAAAATTTTTGGGAAATAAATCAACTTGTACCTCTAACCTTTATGCGATGTATTAGTTAAAAATTTCAAAACTAAGCATTATATCAATGCTATCATACATTAGAATATTAATAACGTTGACACACATTTCTTACCATAATTTGCATCTTTCTTAAGTACAATGGTTGAATTCTTAGTTAAATTCCAAAAACAAAAACAACTTTTTTTAGTTTTCAAAATTTAGCTTGATTTAAAACTATTGTTGAAAAGTAAATAACAAAAGAAGAAATTTGGAGATGGAAATAGTATCCATAAACTCAATTTTTTAAAAATAAAAACAAAAAACAAAATGGTTACTGAATGGAACCTAATAATTATGTTTCTATTTCAAATAAACTTCTCTATCATTTTGAAAAGAACATAATACATTACACAATCCTATACCATATTATCACTTAATCCCATTCTGAGTACACATTACACAATACCTTAAAAATCATCTACTTTCAACTCAATATTTTTCTGAATGATGTCAATTATGTTAGATTAGATTATAAATATAAATTATTACAAATAAATTCCAATTGAGAAAAAAAAAAAACATAAGATCTCTAAATTATTGGAAGACAGATGAACATGGGAAGGATGACAATCATCATAAGTCAATAAGATTATGATGATGGCTGTTTATGTTAGTATTATTAATTTGTCATGAAAAAATCAATGATTAAAAAAAAAACACAAGTTAGATAGAAAGATATATTGGACAAAGGAATCAATTATTCATATGATGAATGAAAAACATTATATGGAGAGTATACATTAAGCCATCTTCACATTCTCATGCTGCCAAAAATAATTATGTGTTTCCATTATTTAGTTTCAAATAATTATAATTGGTTTTCAAATTTATTGTGGCTTTCTTTTTATGCTTTTAAATATTTATCTTTTTTACTCAACCTCAATTTTCATCTTTGTTTCTAAACTTTGGTAGTGCATTTAGTAGAAATTTCAACCCATTTGATTTTCTTTTATTTTAGATTTTTCAAAACTACGCTTGTTTTTTTATATTTTTTATTCGTGGTTTTCATATATTTTTTAGGTAGACATTTGAATTTTTAACAATTTTTTTTTTTTTTTTTAAAAAAAAAACAAATTTTGATTTTTTTTTCTTTAATTTTTAAATTTAAATTTGATTTTGAAAATACTCCACAACTCACTATGGAAACAATAAACAAAAATGGTAACTATGAAATTGTAAATTTTCAAAAACAAAAGATTTAAATTATTATCAAATAGGACCTTCATTATCAATTTAAAAAAAAATCATTTATATATATATATATATATATTAAAAGAGAAAAAAACATAGCTTAAAAGGTCAACTTTATATTATGAACCTAGACGTTGCTCAAAACATTTTATCAGTCTTAATTAGATATTTAAATTTCAACCCCCTACAATGTTGAGCTTATGTATATAAATGAAGCCTATATACCTGAATAAATGGCTATATATTAATACACCTGTCACACTAAATTGAAAATTTGTCTAATGAATCAACAAATAAACTATACAAATTCCAACCCAACACATTCACAATCAATCCACATAAATCTGAACCCAGATTCAACCATATATGTAAAAAAAAAGTTACAACCATGAAACTTCAATAACATACCCAACAAAGAGAATATTTACTATGGAAAATATCGATCTATACCTTTCTAAATTTTGGGTTATATCAATCAAAACCATGAACTATACTAATTGTGTCGATCTAACCCTCAAACTTTCAGACATGTATAAATTTACACATTCCTTCCAATTTCATTTAAAAAAAATACCGTATGAGGCTTACATTAGTTTCAATTAAACTCCTAAATTGTCATGAGTGAATTGACGTTACTGTTTATTAAGATTATTTTTTAAAATTGGCAATACATCACAATTTTTACACGCATATAAACCTTGAAATGTCGGATAACAAAATGGACACGTAGAATTGATGAATAAGAAATCCAAACTAATAAAAGTCTGAATTACTCATGAAAGCAATTATAAGTTTCACATAATTTTGATCCAAAAAAAACATAATAGAGTGTATTATAAATTGATTGTTGTTTTTTCTTAATATTATTATGGTTTAAAATATTATTTTAGTCTCTATATCTTTGGAAGTTTGTTCAATTTTAGTCTCTCTACTTTTAAATGTCCAATTTGAATCCTATATTCTCAATAAATTTTAAATTTAAGTCCAATTTATTATTGATTCTTTAAAAAACCTATTTTGTTATCTATAAATATTTTCACTGAAAGTTTTAAAAACATATTCACATATTCTATTCTTCGACTAAAAAAACATTATTAGTATTTATCTAAGTTTGATAAAATATAACTTCGTGGGAGATTTAATTTAAAATATATTAAAAATATATAAACTAAAATTAAACTATAGAGACTAAAATTGCATATATTATTAAAAGGTAAAAATAATGTTAAGGGTAGGGGCCCAAGGAATGCACGCCCATAATTGGTGAAGTTTGGGATTGGGTGGTCAAGCCAAAGCCTCCTTCCCACTAAAAACTACAATACTCTTACACACACACACACACCATTCATCTTTTTTCCTTTCTTCTTCTTCTTATTCTTCTTCTTGGGTCTACCAACTATACTCTTTTCTTTTTATACCTTTTTCTAGGGTTTGGAAAATTTTCCATTTTGTTCTTTGAAAATAGTGTGTTGGAAGAAACTTTCAAATGTTCTTCTTAAAGGACACCTTGAAACATGGGCTTTGAATAAAGAAAAGTAACCCCTGTCCAAATGGAAACTATAGGAAATCATCATCATTTTGTTTACATACATACAAACTTCCTACCATTTCCTAATCATGCTTCTACTTGTTCGCCTAAGCTCTCTTTGGCTTAATCTTATCTTTTCACTTGGATCTCACATCTCCAATAACATATAATTAACTTTATAACTTAGTTGCATACATATTCTCCGAGAAATATATTAAAAGATAGAGGAGTCAGTAAGTGTATTTAACTGAATATATCACATTCTTAGCACTTTTATCATACTCTGAACTTAAAGTTGCAAATACTTTTTTTGTTAAGAAAACATAATGAAAAAACAAACCCTAGCTAGAATCAATTTGAATGGGAAATGGTTTTTTTTTTTTTTTTTTTTTTTTTTTGGGTAATATATATAATGGACAATTTATAGCACATGAAGCAATTAGTAGCATGTGAGGATTTGATGATTAAGGAACATTACAAGTGTAAAAACAAAAGATTTGGTTATAAAAAGAATGGGGAAAAGAAAGGATGGAAATGATATACATTTGGCTAGAATAAAATAAGGGGGTAGTGTCTCAAAGTGTGGAAACATAAGTATGAAAAATGGAGATGAAATTCAATTATGATATATGAGAAAAAATGTATATCTATAATAACAATAATGTATATGATTGTTATTATTATTAAGATGATAATGATAAATATTATAAGAAAACATGGAGAAGTGAAGAGAAATGATATTGATAGGTTAAAAGGGGACAAAGATCCTTCCATTTCCTCAGTTGCATGCTTTCTTGTCTTTTACAATTCCTACATTTTTCCTTTTTTTCTCCTCTTTCTTCTTCTCTTAATTCTCTTTTTCTTTTTTCTTTTTGGGGTCTAAATAAACAAAATTTGTAATCAAAGACAATCATTCACTTTTTCCATAAAGTGGTCTTTTCTTTTCGGCCTATGTTTAGGGCACTGTTTTTGTAATGTAATTAGCTTAATTAATTTCTTTTTAGACCTCCCTTTTATCATAATTGCTCCACGCCACCCCTATGAAATTTTATCCCATTTTTATATATCATTCATTAATAACCAATGGAAGAACGGCTCATAAAAGAGAAATTCAATCATTCAACGTTAAGTGTCGTTTCGATAATCGTTAACTTTGTGATCACAACTGTGTATCGTATTAATCACATTGAATGAGACTATTCAAGAGAAACATCTTATTGAAATTATGAAATCCTTTTGACCGTTTTTCGTTATTTGTGCAAGTTTATTGGTATCTTTGTCAAACATATGAGCTATTTGAATGCTTCGATATATAAACACGAATGAATTAAGATTGGTTTGATAAACCTCCTTTTTGTATATATCTAAACTTAATTAGTATTTCCAAACTCAAAATACACTTTCTTTCTTTCCTTCTAGAAAAAATTATATTATCTCTTCATTAATTTTAATATATGTAATATTGGTTAATCTCCTTCACATTTTTAGCTTGCATTTAAAAAAAAGTTCCCAATTCTTTTATTTAATAAATGGTAATTAATCTAAACCCTAAATATTCTTTATCTCCAACAATCATATTCTTAAACTTTTCATTCTCATGCATCTCATTATGATTTGTCAAATAGCCCCCATTGATCAAAACCCTATAAACTCATGAAGTATGTGTAGCATTCATGAGCTAGACTTTGGTATAACTTGAGGCTAAAACTTAAGTTAAGCCTACATGTTCCCTATATCATATTTCTTTATTATAAGTTGTAAATTTTTTATTCAAATATATATAGTTCCCCATTATTACAAATTATAAATTTGCTAATTCATTACATGTTCCCTAGATCAAATTTGTGGGGTGTGATGAGGGTGTTATGTTAAGCTAGTCGAGATACTCAAGTGCATCGATTGATTTCTCATGTCCAAAAGTTTTCTAATATATATAATTCTCTATTATTGAACTTGTGAAATTCCATGTATATTTTTATGATAGACTCTCGACATCGATCTAAAACCTATATGTATTACACAAACTCGAGTTTTTATAATTGAAATACACATTACACAAATTACCCTCATTGTTCAAATGTTCATAGAGCAGCAAAAGTGAGTCAAAATTTTTCTATAGCTATTCACTTTAGAGAGAGAGAGAATGGATAGAAGTAAAGATGAAAGGTAGGTATGAGAGTGGAGGGTGGCAATGACATAGCATGAAAAGGATGAAAAAATGCAGCAAAAATTATTACACAGTTTAAAGTGAAGTGAGTAAGAGGCTGACAAAAAGGGCTTTTTTGGTAATTTCATATATTATAGAAACTCATAAGGCTCTTGAAAACCCTCACTCACTGTCTTTGCTTCCTCTCTCTCTGTTCTTCCCAATGTCTTTAAGGTCAAACCCTTGTTTTTCTCAAACCACCACCCAACTTTAATTATCATTCATAACATTCCCTTTTATTATTATCACTTCATTCATGGCTCAATTATCTCATTAAAGATCAACATCTACCACCTTATTCTTCTTTTTTGAAGTATACATACCACCTTCATTCTTATCCTTAATTAACACATTTTTACAGAGTCAAACATAATTAAATATAGTTCAATAGAGATCAAACTCATCATCAATGGTAACTTAGTTATAAACAAAATATTTTTATAAGAGCATGATTGAATGCGTTATCATATTCGGATCTTCATCTTTACCTCTAAAAGGAACAATTTTCATAGATTCTTTTTTCTAAATAAAAAGAAATATATTTCGAGATCACTTTTTCTATTGTTATGTTTGTATTGAGTAAAGTTTATATTTTTTATACCACTACATAATCAAACATGTAGAAATTTATTGGATTGCAATAATTTAAATACGGTAAACTATCAATTAAAATTTGAATCGATGAATTCTTTAACTTATAAAAAATTACCATCCATCTTTTTAACTTTAGGAATTGAACAAAATGATATTTGTTAACAAGATCGTGTCGTGTTGACATCATATATTATAAATATATTATATGATTAAAAAAAATCATGATGTGTGTATATATATAATGCTCTAATCCATTATTGAGTAATTTTTAGCATTATAGCAACCATGATGATCTGTGTCATTCATTATGCCCATTATTGATTACAATAAATAGGATCCCAATTTTACCACCCAATTAATTTCCCAACTTTCTTATAAATGCTCCCTAAAATGATGATCATCATTGTTTTTATTTTTTCTTCTTTCCCCAATCGTTTTGGCTCACATGTTGTATTCATAATAAATATTATGAATTATCAATTTTTTAGTACGATAATTATACGAGTGGAGGATTGAATCTTTGACCTCTATGAATAGAGTATATGTCAATATCACTGACCTAAATTTTCGTAGGATCATTTCTTTCATCATATATATTAATTTTTTAGTAGTTAAAAGTTTCAATTCTTTGTGTTTTTTATTTTTTTTTAAATTATGACTATTATTACTTATTTTTTTTAGTTCCATATGAGAGATTCAAAATCCTAATATCTAGTTGATGACATGTATTTTACGCTTTTTTTAAAAAAATATGTTATTTAAGTTTTGCATTTTATTATTTTGAAGCAATGAAAATGATTACCATTTTAACTATAATTTTAAAATCATAAGTAAGTTTTGTGTAATGAGACAAAATAGTTGGTAAGGTTATTTATGAACTTGTCCTAGCATTCTATATATGGTGTTAATAAAAATAAATAAACAATACACATAATTCAAAATTTAGGTGTTTTATAAAAATAAATAAATAATTTGAAGAATTAAATTAACGTAATATTCACCCAATCTTCTTTATATATGTCATAGGTTTGAAAGTATCACCCAAAATATTATTATAAAAAGTTATTAGAAACAATTTACAAAATTCAAAGTCTAAAGTTTAGATAATTTTAGCACGTTTTTATTCCATTTTGTTTTAAGAACAAAGTTAGTTGTTTATTTGATCCATAATATTGTATCTAATAAGTGCTTAAACTTTAATTTTATCTCCATAATATAGGTCTCTAAATTTTTATTTTAAGTCTAAGTCTGATAGAGTACTGTCTCATTCAAAGTTTTTTTTAAAAGACTTATTAGGTTAAAAAAATTGAAAATTAATGGTCGTATTATTAGATAAATATTTAATTTCATATTTAATAAATCAATTAATTTTTAAATTTTTTTTGAATATGCTCGAACCTAGTTACAAAATGTAATGTTAACGACTTCGTAATTTTTTCTTTTAAATTTAAGAATTTACTCGAAACAAAATTAAAAATATAGAACCAATAAAATATTTCTCAAAAGTTCAGTAACCTTTTAAACAAAAACTTAAAAAATCATAAATTAACCTAGAATTTGTATCTATACCTATAATGGAAGCCAAGTTGTACGGAAATAATGATGATTGGTCTAATAATTAAACTGTTAAAGTTATAAACCATGATAGAGATATTCCAAGAAGAAGAATAAGATATGATATTTCAATAGATATGGTTTTGATCCCTGAGCTTTTACTTATTTATCACTTCCGCCCTTAGATTTCTACGATAAGATGATAAGATTTTGTTCGGTAATCATTTTATTTTTTTATTTTTTGTTTTTATTATTGAAAATTGAGTCTATAGATCGTACTTTCACCTTCAAATTTCTTTCTTTGTTATCTACTTTTTCACCAATAATTTAAAAAATAAGCTAAATTTTGATAACTAAAAAAAAGTAGCTTTCAGAAAAGTTATTTTATTTTTTGAATTTGGCTAAGAATTTAACCATTATACTTAAAAATATGTAAAATAATATAAAAAAATATGAATGAAATAGACTAAATTTTCAAAAATCAAATTGTGATCAAACGGACCTAAACTATTTTTCGAGGTAAATTCTATATGAATAGTTTTCTGTTTTTAAAGATCTTATTTACTCACTAGCACTTCCTATTATTCTGACCACCTTTCAATTTTTCTTTTGAGATCGTAACTAAAGTTTAAACTTGAAATAAATTAAATGTCATGAACTCATTTTCCATTTTTGAAATTCAGCTAAGATTTCAAGTTTTTATTAAAAAAATCCGTCAAAATAAAGTTGGATTAAAAGTACACGAACACACACACACAAAACAAACAAACAAAGTACTAATCAAATAACAACTTCATATTTTAAAAAACTTAATTTCTATGTGTTTTCTTGGATTTTATTTTTATAAAATTTCACATTTATTCTCTAGGGTAAAATTGGTAATATCTTTTTCAATTTAACAAAGGTTGAATTAGAGATTAAACATGTAGGTTTGAGAAAAGGTAGTGAATTGATGGGTAACTTAAGTATATCAACCGGTTAACTGGCTAAGATATATATCATCAATCAAGAAATCATATGTTCAAATCTTACCACTTTGATAAAAGGAGGTATCAACCTAGTTGAGATATCTTGGTGCACCATCTAATCCCTCTTACCTTATTAATATTTTCAAAAAACAAAAAAAACAAAAATAAAAAACTTGTAGTTAAACTAAAATGGAAAGAAAAATGAAAAAAAAAAAACATTATATCTACAACATTTGAAGTTTGAATTTTCAAACTATGCAGATTTAATTGTGAAGATGAGATATTGAAATTAAACCTCCAACTTTACGAGGACAGAAAATTGAACTTTTGGCATTTTAGTTGAGAACATATGATAATTTTAAGCTATGTTTATGTTGAAAGATAAATTTGATTAGACATATATTTTTCAAATTAAAAAATCAATTTTACTTTATTAAGAAAGTTAGTTTAATTTTACAAAAATCTTTCAATTTTTCTCAAATTAGTATTCCCTATTTTCTCTCACACCCTAGCTCATTACCCATATTCTCTTTTTATCTTCCCCTCTCCTACACTCACATGTTACAATAATGATGAGTTTTTAAAATATTTCTATCAAATATCGTTGATCTAAGTTCATTTTAAATTCAAACGATACGGTTGAACTAAAAAAATTGATAATAAATGAAGTGAAATTAGTTAAACTTGGTTTGAAATGGAAGAATTAAATGTAAAATAAATAAATAAATATAAAAAAGTAGAGTGATGAAAATAATGAATAATGATGCATCTTCTACGTCGTCGTGTTGTATATTCTTTGTCTGTTTTTTTGTTGTCAGTTTTCTCTGTAAACTCTTTCACAACACAAATCCCTTTCTTCCATCATTGCTTCCTCACGTGACTTCATCTCTCAATTTAATGTAACTTTTTTTTTTTTTTTTTTTTTTAACTCTTCTCATCTAACCCTACTTTTACCCAACCATGGTTTTAGTTCAACTTGTCAACATATTATAGGGGCTTGTCACATATTTTTTTTAAAATTTGGAACCCTTATATAGATATAACTTAAACTTATAATTTAAATTACATTTGTCGTTCTATAATAACCGTTTTTTAATTAGATCAACGATTATAAAGTGGTTTTATACATTAAATTATGTTTGGATTGATAGCTAGATTTTTTTTTATTTTAAAGTTCAACATGTGAGAAAGAATTTAAATCTATATTTCGATTGAAATGAGTATAGCTTACATGGAATAAAGTTTGTATTATATAAACTTTGAGATTTAAGGTTTGAATGTCGCATCTTATAATATTGTTATAAAAGAAAAAGAAGAAAAAATTTCATATTTGACATATTAGTTTAGTTGATTGGAAATATAACTATTAGTTGATTTGATTACATATATAACATAAAATAAAAACAAAATATTTCTTATAGGAATACAATATACAAATAACTAACATTTTTGCGTTTAAATAATATAAAAGGTTTATTTATCAATTTAAATAATTTATTTGAATTTTTTCTTTCCTATTTTTGTTTCTAGAAGTATGTAACCATATTTATATTTTATCCATATTTTCCTGAATATTTTCGTAGAATTAAAACTGCAATATTTTTGTCGATGTCAACATTTAAAATCCTTGAATTTATGTTTAACGGATATATTATATATATATATATATATATATATATATATATATATATATATATATATAATATATATAATATATATATTTTTTGTTACAAACAAGAGACTATTTGTCAACAAATATTTTGATTTCTTTTCCATTTTTGAAAAGCAAGTTCAAATTTTAACCAAATTTCCATAACAAAACATAAAAGTTTAGAAAATCAATTATCACAATATATTATCAAAAACTACTAATTAATTATTTGTAAACAAGCTTAACTAAACAATATATTTTTTTTAAAACTAGTAAACAAGCTTATTATTCCAAAAAAAAAAAATAATAATTAAATTCCACTCTAATGATATTTTGTAATCTTATCCTAAAAGTTAGGTTTGAATTATAAGTAATGATATTCGAAAAGATGGGCTTGAAAAGAGGAAAGCCACCATTCAAAGTCATCTGGCAATGAAAAATGGTAAATTCCAAATTTTTGTTTTCTTGTTTTTTTTAATTCTCTCTTTAAATTTCTTTTCATGCATGCTTCCTAATACAAATATATATATATATATATATATAATATATATATATATATATATTAAGGTATTGTTAATGAATGACTTTCTTAAGAAAATGATAGGCTGCTTTATATTTTTAGTATAAATGGAAACAAAAGCCACCAAACATGACTTAGTGTAAATTGAAAAGAAAAAAAAAAATCCTTTCTATGTTGAATTGACAAGCCATTAAATTTGTAAATATAGCCATTTTCTTGGTTTAATTTGACCACTGATTTCTAACCTGAAGTTTTAATTTTATTATTCCAAATGATAATTAAGTATTAGTTTTATCCATAGATTTTTTGTCTAATGGGTCCAGTTGGATTTAAGTATGAAGATATTGTTTGACGAATAGAATAGAATGTGATAAATTTATTTTTTAATTTTGGTATAAATTCTATCCTTCATAATCTATAATGAAAATGACGAAGAGACCAAACTAAAAAATATATAAAAATAAAAATTAACAACATTTTTACAAATTTACGAGTTTATCATTCTCATTGAATAAAAATTAGTTGAAACGAGTATTGTTAAATGATCATAAAATCTGTACTATCAATATTGAGATCAAAGATTTGATTTCTCCCGCTACCAATGATTAAATACTAATTTTTTTTATAATAAACATTAAATGTATTCGTCAATGTATATTATAAATGATAATTAACATGTTTTTATCTCATGGATAATCATTCATTTATATTATTTAAAAAAAAGTACCCAATTATTACTATCCAAAATGTAACAATAAAATAAAAGTATACGATAATTATTTTAAATGATATTTAAAAATATTTTTTTAACAATTTTTTATATTTAAAAATAACTTAAAGTATAAGCATAATTCTGATGAATAATTAAATGGGGAAAGAAATATTGTTTACAGTTAAACTTGGTAAGATTTATTAATTGTGACCATACATTTTTTAATTCATCAAATTAATTCATCTTGTCCTTGTACAAGTTAATTAATTTAGAAAAAAAATGATTAATGTATAACTTTCACATATGTAATAAAACTTGTTTAAATGTGTCAAACCAAATAATTGATATATGAATATATTAGTAATTAACCATAAACTTTATGGTTCGAATCTCTCTACCCTCAATTGTACTAAAAAATAAAAATGCTCTTTAAAGGTAAGAAATAATGAAAATTATATAAATCAATTAGATAGTATATATTTTATTTAAATTTGAGTGTTTTTCATCCGTCTTCTATCTTTCTCTATTTCTCTCTACTTATTATGTGATAATTTTTCTTTATACTCTGGTTAAAGAAAAATAAATTATATTAAAGTAATTGTTTTGATTTAATGACTCAAAATGAATCAAAGATAAACGATTCAAATTTTCTTAACGCAGCGATAATTAACATATAATTTATTGTGTTAAAATTGGGATAAATACGAAAAAGGAAATAATTTTATTATTTTATTTTAAGGAAAAAAAAAGAGAAGAAATTAAAGGGAAGGGAGCATAGGGAAGTAGTTGGGGAGACCAAATGAGTGGGGGAAAGGCATAAGCCTATGATTGATTCATTGTCAAAACGTTGATTAGGGAATGTGGGAAAAGGAAATTATTTAAATTTAAATTATTCTCTTCTCCTTTTTTAAAAATAAAAATAAAAATATAAAAATATAAAAATTTATCTGTGTAAAGAAGGGTAAAGCTTATCATTAAAGCCTGCATGAGTTCAATTATTGCAATGATCCCAAAAGCATGACATATCTGACCTCGTCACATCCCCTGGATGCACTCCCCCACGCCCCCTTCCTCATCTCTTTTTTATTTTTACACCCCCCTCATCTCTTTATTATTTACTCACCTAACCCCCTCCCCCCTCCTTAATTTCACCTACTACGTACATTTTGTACACTTGTTCGGTATGATGTTATTTATCTTGTTTGACATGAGCGTAATATACATGTCTATGCTCTTCTCCAAATGATTAGTCTACTTGTTCGGTTTGAGATTTTTATTTATTGTTCTAAATGGTTTAAAGTTTCTCTTACAGGAACTCACGTCGCTTCTTCGCCTTGAAACCTTTTTCCCTTTGAGTGATTGATTGTGATTTATTTTTTTTTTTAATTGTTCGTTTCCATGTTTTTGTGTCTTAACTTCGAATGGTGAGGTCCCTCTCTTCTTTGATATTTTATTGCTTTTATTTACTTATTTATTTTTCAAGGATTTTTATTTACTATATAATGAAAACCTTTATTCTTTTCTCATGTCAATATCAAACCTATGAAAATATAAAAAAATATCGATGAAAATTTAATATCATACTTGTCTTGTGATATTAGCTTCTACTAACCTCATAATTATTATGGATCTCGAAGGATATATTTGAGTTTATTGAGCATGTCACATGATATTAAAATTAACTATTTGTCATGTTATTAGATTATCTTAAAGATTCGAAAGACAAAAAACTAATCAAATCAAATAAGTTACTAAAAACATACTAAAAAAGATTAGATATATCATAATTTATCAGCTTAAACTTTTGAGTTCAGCAATGAATATGAACATAGATGAAAGGGTTTGAGATTTTTGAGGATGATGATTATTATTATTATTATTATTAGAATTATTAAATTTGAAAAGGCAAAATAAATAATAATTGAGGGGTAGGGAAAGCAATAATTTGAAAAAAATATGTATATATAAAAGGAGAGAGTGGCCATTGGATACCCTAATGGGGAAGGGGAAGTGAGTAGGGTTTTGGGTAGTGGGATGGGGAAGGCTACACTACACCCGTAAGGATACATTTGCTTTAGTGAAAAGACAATTATGTCCTCTCCCCCCAAAAATAAATTTAAATATATTTATTTTAAAAAAAAACCACTTTCCTTGGACACTGTAAAGACATGGTCGCCTTGTCTGTCCCAAGTCAAACATCTTATTATTTGGTCAAATCTCGTGCTAATCTTTCTCTCTCTATTTTTTTTTTAAAAAAAATTAAAATGGGAAACTTTCTCTCAAATCATTAAATTAATTATAAAAAATATGTATATTTTTGACAATTTTTTCCTACATTATTTGTTTATATGCCCACTCCAACCCCAACATGTAGAAGATGATGTCTTGAAAAGTCTGCTTTTAAAGCCACCGTAACAAAAAGTTTTTATTTTATTCTAAAATTAAAATTAGGTATAACAAATTTAAGAAATAAATTCAAAGAAACTATTCGCTAAATATATATAATTTAATCTTACATTTATGGTATTTAATGTCTTAGAAATTCTCACGAAATTATGATGTGATGTTAACATTAATTTAATTCATTTATATATCATTATGTTTTAATTGTATTATAATGACTTGATAAATTGATAGACTTATAAGCCTTTTTTTTTTAATTAACATTTACAAAAAAATTAGGTATAAAGGGATTGAATTATATATTTAGTTAAAAAGAATACAAACACAACAAGAAAATTATTTTAAAGAACTCATAATATTCACGTTTCCATTTTTTTTTCATCCATGTAATAGCTCAAAATTATTCAAATCTATTCATTAAATTTTGTTAATAATATTTCAATAATCGCAAGTCGTGACAAGTAAAATATATAATTTTCTTTTATAGATAAACGGTACAAATTCATCTAATAAATAAGAACATCTATTTTGATGTGATGCAATAATGATATGAGCAAATAATTGTTAGATCTCTTTCAATAAAGAAGAAAAAAACCTCAATAATATAACCCTATTTCTGAGAAATTGGAGAATTCCAAACATTAAAATTATTAAATGGAAGTTTTTAAATATTTCGGTGAATAATGAAAACGACAGCTTTTTCATATATATTGTCATTTAATTAAATAGACCCCAAATAATAATAATAATAATAATAATAATAATAATAATAATAATAATAATAACAATAATAATAGGCATATAAATTTATAATTTGTAGTGTGTTCGGTAAGGGAGCAATTAATGAGATATTTCTCGACGTCATAATGAGTTTGATAGTAATAAAAATAAACCATCGAAAACAAACAGTGCGCTACTAGTACGAATCCCAGCCGTTGGATGTGAAATAAAATAATAAAATAATAAAATAAATATTTATGTAATGATTTTTGGGTGGCTGGGTTGGGTTGGTGAGGAAGGCAATAATATTAACAGCGTCTTAATAATCACATCTTAGGAATTAATAATATAATTAATTTAAATTTCTGAATTTCAGTTGTTTTTAAAATTATATTATTATATATCAATTACTTAATCATTTCCATTGAAAAAAAATTCAAGTCAAAGATGGTTATGTTTTTGTCAAGCCTTGTGCCTGTTTCTGACCTCTCATAAATACATTCTCATGATGTTTTATTAATCACTTAAACTATTTTTTAAAAAAATATATTGAATTTGCTTATGGATATGTTACAAAATATAGTTTATAATTTTTGTTGAGTTTTGTGACAACATTGTGGAACATGATTTATTTTACTAATATAACCTTTGCTTATAAAATATAAAAACATTATAGAAAAATAAACCAAATTATTTATGAAATATATTATCAATATACGATAGATTTTGAAATTTTGATATATTTTATAAATATTTTTAGTAGTTTTATTACTTGAAATATTTTATTAGTTACGTATATGATGTGTTTTTTTTATATATATTTTCTTTGTTTAATTTTAATGGAAAACTTAAACTTTGAAATTTGCAAATTCATTAAACTGAATAACGGCTTGAAATAAATGATGAAATAATAATGTAATTAATGTGGTTAGATTTATTTTTATACTATACATTGATTTCTTCACATAGAATATTATTATATATATTTAATAGCTTGGGAACCAAGCGAGCCTAACTAAAAATAATTGCTTTTGGGAAATTATTTTTGTGGACCACAAGAGAGGAAAAGAATAATTTAAGAAAAGAAAAAGAAAAACTTTTGTTTTCCTTAAGATTTAGTTAACTTTTATATCTTTGAGAAATCAATTTAGTCCATTATTTATTTATTTATTTATTTATTTTTCATGAGTGTATGAGCCAATTTGTTCAAATGACTAATAGGATTATATAAATATTAAGGAGGTGACTATAATGGTTTAATATCATTTTTCTAAGAAAATATATCTTTTGTACTAGCCCAATGACCATTAAATCAAATCCATGATAGTTCATAAAGTAATTAAAATAGAAAGGCAATGAGTTTAATATACACATCATAGTCTTATTTAATAACTATTTTGTTTTTAGAATTTTAAAAATTAAGCCATTTTCTTACATTTTTCTATAATAATTTATAAAAAATATTGAATTCTTAGCCAATTTTCAAAACAGAAATAACTTTTAAAAACTACATTTTTTTGCCCCTTTGGTAACCATTTGGTTTTTGGTTTTTTTGTTTTTCAAAATTGATCCTATAAATACTACTTCCACTTCCAATTTTTTTTCTCTATCATCTACTTTTTACCAATACTTTAAAAATCAAGACAAGATTTTGAAAACAAAAAAAGTAGCCTTTTAAAACTTGTTTTTGCTTTTGGATTTTGGATAAGAATTCAACCATTATACTCAAGAAAAATGCAAATCATTATAAGAAATGAAGAAGAAACATACTTAATTTCAAAAACAAAATAGTTACCAAATAGGGTCTTAATTTTCAAATTTTGACTTGATTTTTGAAAACATAACCTAAATAGTAAAAAATTTAAAGATGGAATAGATATTTATAAACTTAATTTTAAAAAATAAAAAATAAAAAATCAAATAATTACCAAATACGACTTAAAAATGAAACTTTCCTCCACGGAAACAAGTATACTCAGCACATCAACATTCAAACCAACTTGAATCGAGAGAGAACTCTCAATACAAAAGTTGAGAAAACACTTGTGGCCTTAAAGTTTTATAAAAATAACAATTACTTGGTGGATTATAAAACAAAATCACATACGATTACAAAAACAGATTTTGATTGAGGGGCCAATTCCCCAAACACAAAACTGAGACGTACACCGAATCCAAACAAATAATTACAGTAAAAGGGAATTCAAAAAAATGATTAAAAGAAATACTACTGATCAGATGATTCTAGACAGAGACAAACACAAGACAACAAAACAAAATGTTTGATAGTAATATTTAAAAGAAAAAAAGTTGGGTGTAATTCAAACAACCAATGCATCTCATCTAGTTGTCTATCACAATTTATCACATAATAATTTTTTTCCTTTTTTAATTGAACTAGACCAAAAATTTGGACAAAATCCACTCAAATATTGATCTTATTCATAGTGACATATCGATATTTCCATATTTTCATGAGTTCGACATCGAAATGAGGAGTGAACATATATTTTTATTTTATAGATAAAAATTTCATGAAACATAAAAAATAAAACATCAAACTATTATTTGTTTAAATATAATATAAATAATAGATATGTAACTCAATTTAAATTTATAAAAGATTTATTTATCAATTTATATATATTATTTTTATAATTTTTTTAGAAATTTTATCGATATTTTTATTGATATTGAGATTTTAAATGGGTTGGTATTATTAACCCATTTGTAGCGGTAAACAGAGAACATAAACATTCAACAATGTCAGCTTTGTTTAATAACCCACTTGAGATTTATATACTATACTTCTTTTTGTAAATTTTTTTTTGTTGGTTTTTAGTAATTTGGTTGTGTGTTTAAAGTCTCGTGTATGAACCGCTGTATAATTAAATATTTTCACGTGCACTTGTCAATCTGGTTTTGTCGGTCAATCTCACTAATTTTTTTTTTTTTTTTTTAAAAAACAAAATTAAAAAAAAAAGAAAAAGAAAAAGATAAAGAGAAGGCTCTTTTTTTGTATGTTGTTTGGCATTTAAAAAGGCAGTTCTCCCTTCTAGTTTCCTTTGAACTCTTTTCTTCTTCTAAAAAAATTTATCTTTTCTTCTTCTTATTGGTTTAGCAATGGAGTTGGGTTTGAGCCTTGGAGATCATCCTCCTTCCAATTCCAATAAGCCATTTGGGTTTCTCTCTAAACCTCTTTCTTCTTCTTCTTCTTCATCTCTCATGGCTTTGGGATTTTGTGTTGGTTTAATCGGACATCATTCTACTTCTGCTTCCGCTTCCGCTTCGGTTCATGATGATGAAGAAGATGAAGATGAAGATGAAGATGATGATAATGATCAGAAAACGGTTCTTCCCGGTTCAACTTCCGGTTTGGATCCACCGGTTCAGCTCGATCTTCTTCCTTTGGCTCCTGTTCCTCGTTCTTCTTCTTCTTCCCTTCCTTTTCCATGGCTTTCTCATCACTGTAAATTTCTTTACCCTCATATCCTCTTCCTTTTTTTAAAGAATTCATTTTGCTATTTATTTTATGGGTTTTGCTAAAAATTACAACTTGGGAATTGGGGATATTTTTTTTTTTCCCCTCTAAATTTTAATAAATTCCCTTAAATATTGCAAATCTTTAGAAAAGAACCCACTTTGCAATATTACGTATGTACTTTCATTAATGTTTCAAACTTACTATTGTAATATAAATCCTTTAGAATTTCAAACAGACTTTGAAATTGTGATGTGGTTATCTAAATTTTTGTTATAGGTCACTGTCACATTATTTCATATCTAAATTTCTATTTCTAGTTGAGAAGTATATAAAAGTTGTTGGGTAATATATTGTTATTTTGAAAGTATTGGGTGTTTGATTTATTATTAATTTGTAATAATTTGAGATTGGATGAATGGTAATTGTAGTGATGGCGGAAGTGGAAAGTTCAGAGAGAGGAGAAAGGGTAGAGTTGGATGTGAACAGGGTGGCGGCGGCGGCGGCGGAGGAGACAGAAGACAAGGCGGTGGCGGCGTTGTCGTCTCCGAACAGTACGGTGTCATGTTTCCAAATGGAATTTGGAGTGAGAAATGGAGGAGGAATTAGAAGGAAGAGATCATGGGAAATGGAAATGGAAATTACAGAAAGAGGAGGTTGTTCAAGAATGAGTGACGATGACGATAATAATGCCTCTGCTGCTGCGGCGGCTGCTCGTAAAAAGCTCCGACTTTCTAAACAACAATCTGCTTTTCTTGAAGAAAGCTTCAAAGAACATACCACCCTCAATCCTGTAAGTCTAGCCCATAGAAATTTCAATATTTAAGGATCTTTTAAACTTTTTTAGTAAAGTTTTTAATTTATGGGTACAAATAATGTTTATAATTAAGCTTATTATTCAAAAGCTTTGGATTTTTTTTTTAATTAAATGTAAGAAAAAAAATTAAAAACCTAGTTTGAAGGGAAAGAAAAGATTAATAGTACAGTTAGGTTTTTTCAGTTCTAACCTCTAACTTTGCTTAATTAGGTAATATTTGATTTTTTTTTTCAAATTCTAACAACAAAAACCTAATTTTGAAAAGAAATCAAAACTCACTTTAATTTTTGAAACATTTCTAAGCTCAATTTTCAGAAAAAAAATAATAAAAAAACAAAATAATCATGAAACCAAGTAGTTTTAAGAATGATATAAGTCTATGGAATAAAATAATGTATTTTCTACCGAGTATAAATGAAAAAAATAGATTTTCTAAGGGGATTTTCAAAAGTTAATAAAAGTTAATAATGATATAAACGGATAAAAGTCTATTTTGATACAATTCTATTAATATCTTTTTTGCTATGTCGTTGACAATTTTTCCGTGAGAATTTCTCTAATTTTTCTTTTATTGGGGCTGAATAATTTTTTTAATTAATTTTCAGAAGCAGAAGCTAGCACTAGCCAAGCAGCTAAACCTCCGACCTAGGCAAGTGGAAGTATGGTTTCAAAACAGAAGGGCAAGGTAATATACCTAATAATTCTTTTGTTTTTTTGGTTATCATAATACATTATTGTTTACAAATGTCCTGTTTAAAAAACCAATAATAATTGTACGAAAGATATAAGATGTTTTTATTTTTTAATTATTTATTATTGAATGTTTTTTTAGGACAAAGTTGAAGCAGACAGAAGTAGATTGTGAGTATTTAAGGAGATGCTGTGAGACATTGACAGAAGAGAACAGAAGATTACAAAAAGAACTTCAAGAATTAAGAGCTTTAAAAACTTCTCAGCCTTTTTATATGCAACTTCCAGCCACTACACTCACCATGTGCCCCTCGTGCGAGCGCGTCGCCACTGCCACCGCCACTGCTACCACCACCGCTCCCACCGCCTCCGTTGCCCCTAAAACCACCACCCCCACCCCGTCATCCGCTCTTTGCCTCGCCAACAAACCGAAGATCTTGCCATTTCCTCATTTGCATCAGGCTGCTTCATGAGCATCCAACGTCATGAATACAAAAAAGTTCAGTTTTTTAAGAGAAAAGAAAGAAAGAATTTTTGTACATATTTCCTTTGATGGGGTTGGAGCAATGGTTTTGTTCTTTGGGGGAAAGTCTTTTTTTTTTTTTTTTCCTTTTCTTTTTTTGATATGCTTTTTTTCCAGCTTTGAGATATATATGAATCTCTCTCCTAGTTTCTTCATCAGTTCTTTGCTCTTGCATGCATGGTTGTAGGTTTTTTTTTCTTCTTTTGGGATATACAAAGTTTTAAAAGAGTTTAGGGAGAGATTATATATTTAATGATGTATTGTTGTTTTTGGTTTAGTTATTTAAAAGGAAAACTAGATTAAAGGAAAGAAAATTTTATTTCTTTTACTCTCTAATTTGGTCCAATTCTATGTTCCATTAAATTTTGAGGATTTGAAAATTTTGAACTTTTGGTTAATAATGTATAAAGTTAAGCTACATATCTAGGACGGTCTTTGAAGAGTGTTAATGACCATTATTAAGTGATTAGATTCAATCTTAATATGTCAATATAAGTAACATAGTTCAATTGTATAAATTGATTAAAGGTTAGAGGCTTAAATCTTTCACTTTATATGGTTGAATTAAAATATATATTCATTTTTAACCTATTAAAAGGGATATGAAATAGATTAAAATAACATTACCCTATCATTAGTCGTCTAATTTTATTATTGAATGGCACGTAGCTCGAAAATTGATAGTTTTATTTTAACTAAATCTATTTATGAAAACACATGGTGAAATGAGTTAGATCGGATAAGCTTAAATTTTTGGATTTTGATAATGGTAATGATCATGTGGGAGGATCTAGTAATACTTAGAGATTAGTGATAATAATAATGATTATTATTATTATTAAGAATTGATTGAGAAACAAGGAGATCTTGCAAGGCAAGCAAGGGGCTGCAGCTAGCCATGGCTACCAATGGACATAATAAATATAAAACCCTAAGCATGAATTTCAAAGCCAATCTCAAGGTCCTCCCATTGATGGCCTGCAACAAGGTATCATCACCCCCTCATGATTTACATCTTTGGGGGCATAGACTTGAAGATGAAGCAATCTGAGGACGGAAAAAATAAGACCCATTTGATTATCATAGGATGATTTTTGTTTTTTGGAAATTTTATTTATTTTCTTATGAGTTGTTTTTGTTGACTATAGTTTTTTCCTATTTCTAATTAAACACTTTAATTTTTTAGCCCATTTTAAGAAAAAAAAAACAAATATTTAATAACTACGTCAATTCTATTTGATAACAATTTTGTTTTCTTAATTAGTTTTCCGTTTTTGAATTTTATACTTATTTTCTCTCAATATTTCTATTATGGTTTTTGACATCTTTTAGTACACTTGAATTTCTAGTAATCGAAAACTTTTTTTTTTCAAATTTTTTAGCACATAATTTGGTTTATGAAAATGTAAGTAGAAATTGGATAATTTATTTTCTAGTTTTCAAAACTTAGTTTTTTTTTAACATTCTTGGAAGGTAGATAATGAAAATAAACAAAAAGCTTGGAAGTAATGTCTATATAAGCTTAAATTTATAAAAAAAAAAACAAAAAATCAAATGATTATTAAAGAAGACCTAAATAACAATGCTAGTGTTTTATATTTTAATTATAGTTTCTATTACGGACTATTTTAGACCAAGAATCACACAAACTCAAAAGAGCATAACATTAAGAGTAAGATTGGAATAACAGTAATCACGTAAGTATCAAATGAGTGCAAGAAATGGGCCAAAGGAGGAAGAGAGATACTAGGAGAAGGGAGAAAAATTGGGTCGAGTGGTCCAAAATGCTTGCCTCAACCTTAGAGGTCGAGGCTGAGGTCACTCTCTTTCTTTCATGGGGGCCCACTTCCTGTAGGCCACGATCTTAGCCCCCATGGTCGGCCCTAATTGGCATCTTCGAGTCATTTTTAGATTAGGAACTCTAGAATTTGTCCCTCTATAAATAAGAGACCATAACTCCACAAAAGTAAGTCCGTCTTCCTACTAGCTTGCTCAATCCTTTATTGAATATTGACACATTAGAGATTCTGTAGTAGGAATCACATTGATTTTTCTTTTTCTTTATCTTACATGTCGTCCTTTCTTAAAATTATAAATTTATTGTTGAGAGCACATGAAAGTCAAATGAGTAAAAATGCTTTTTAGAAAAAAACCAATCTTATTTAATTAACTAAAACTTTAATCAGTAATTTTTTCTTGAGTGCTTTAGTCATTAATGTATAGTATAAGTTATTTGTACGCGTGACAAATGAGTTTTATATTAGGTTGTTCTATCATAATAGGTTGTTCATTTTAATAGTCACTATGGTTTAATAAAATTTTATAAATAGTTCATATGGTTCAATAAAATATTCATAAATAGTCGATACAGTAGAGACTAATTATGAAGATTATATCAAATTTTAGGACTAAATTTTAATTTTTTCCAAAAATCATAGAGATCAAATTTACAATTTAACCATTGAATAATATAAGTTGACATTTCTTTGGGAACTTATGTAATGTTTTTTTTTTTTCTCTTTTGAAAATATAATCATAGAAAACTAATTAAAATTTAGATTTAGATAAACCCATGATATAATTAAGGAGAGAAAAAAAGGGGAAAGAAGTTCCAAGTGACATTGGTCAAATCTGGGGGACCTTCATGATCGATTGTATTGACTTTTAAAGGTTGACTTTTTTTCTTACAATCATTTCACTTTGAAAATTATTAAACGAAGTCAAAATTAGATTACATATTATAATGAGAAGGTTTCATTACAAATCCAATAACATCATATGATCAAATATATTTCACTTAAAAGTCAGAATCTTTACATATATTTGGGACTAATTATTTGGATTTAGATATCTTCAGTTGATTTTCTTTTTGGTTCATATGATTTTATCATTCACAAGTTTCTCGTTGATATAATATTTTCTCATAAATATGATTTTTTTTAACCAATCTTTCCTAGAGTAAAGTTTTTATAGCACAATTGACTTTAAAAAGGTCACATGGTCATCATCTTCTTTTTCAAGAGGAGGATTTAGATTGTAAATTGAAAATTTCTTTAATTTTGGGTGCAAATGAAAATTTATTTTTTCATTGAGGAATAGAAGAATCTACACGTTATTTGACAATCATGCAAAATGGATCTTTAATAATAAGTAAAATTAACTAAGATGATATGATCACCGATATTAATTCATGTTTAAACTTTCATTTTCACTCTTCATCTAAGTTGAATTGGACATTCACCTAACATTTCCTCCAAAAATATTAGAATTTGGACATTCATGATAATGTATTAAGTGGGAAGATGGAATTAGTGGATAAAAGATCACTTTTTTCAGTTGGGAACTTTGATTTGAGTTTGAGTTCTTAAACCAGTTTTACAATCATATCAACTCATGTCCTTCTCCAAACATGCACTTTATAAAAAGGTCTCAATTTGCTTCAAGCCATTAGAGAAAGAAAAGAAGGGAAAAAAGTCAACCCATATAGTTCTATTTGCTTTATTATATACTAAACCTGTTTCCATAAAGTTTCAAGTAAAAAAATCTAGTGGCTTGATTATCAAGGGTTTGACCTATCTATAACTTTCCAGTAGAGCTATTTTTATTTTCATTATTTTTTCCGAGTATAATTAGAAATTTCTATAAATTGGGTTGATCAAGAGATCCTATAATTCAAACAAAATTCAAAATTTTAAGTTCAAATTTTGTTCAATCCAAATAAATAAAAGAATGTAATAGAATTCAACTGTATAAAATATATGATTTGGTTATTTATTTATCTACTATTATTAGAACGTATTAACAATCTCTTAAAAAATAAATTATAGAAGGAAAGTTATAAAAATCAGGAGAAACCCTTATGCATACCATTATTATTATTTTTTTATTTTTTATTTTTTAAAATTTTAATAAGTACACAATGAAATGGCCTATATATTGATAGAGAAGGAAAGAAAAACTCCTGAACCCACACACAATAAATGTACATAAAAGTAAGGAGATTACATCTCTCAAGTAACAAATAAAAGAATCAAAACAGAAAATAAAGATACAATCATGTGTTGCACATGTGCCAAATTAATGGGCTATCTTCACACTCCCGCAAGCCAATGGTCGAAGAATCACGAACATTGAGCTTGTCTCGTAAGCTAAGAAAATTAGTGGTAGACAAAGGTTTCGTTAATATATCAGCAACCTGAGTCAAAGCAGGGAGATGTTGAATAGTGATATGTTTCTGCAAAATAAGATCACACACAACAAATATATCAATCTCCACATGCATAGTTTTAGAATGTAAGACGGGCTTAGCATTCAAATGACCTGCGCTTACATTATCACAACAAAGAATAGGATGCTAAGGCAAGAAAGTTTGTAAGTCACAAAACAAAGAGTTAAGCTAAACCAACTCAATAATTGCCATAGGCTGAAACCTATATTCAGACTTTGTACTTGATTGTGATATGATAGATTGCTTCCTGGAACCATGAAATAAGATTGCCTCCAAAGAATATGCAAAAACCAGATATAGACTTACGATCATCTGCATCAGAGGCATAATCCGCATCAACATAACCATGAAGAGTTAAAGAGATAGGTATGGAAAGTAACAAGCCATGCTGAATGGACGCGTCAAGTATCTAAGTATGCACTTAATAATTGTCAGTAAACTAACCTAGGAGAATGCATGAACTGATAAGCTTTATTAACATGCCTCAAGAACACTTCGATACATACACACATCAAAGAAATATTCACCCTGTCAAGCGGATAATAGAGTACCACTAACCATGGGAGTGGTAATGCCCTTAATACTTGCATTCCAATCTTATGTAGCAAGTCAAGAATGTACTTTGATTGTGATAAAAACATGCCACCTTAGCTGGATAGGACACTTCAACACCTAAAAAATAATTAAGAGTACCAAGATCTTTTAATGCAAATGTGGCATTCAGAGCTTGGATTAAATTGAAATTATAATCGCCGAACTCCTAGTAATTATAATATCATCAACATTGTTATGAAATCGACAATTAAAGAATAAAAAAAAAACGTAAAAGAGATTGACATATAGATATATGTGGTTCACTAACAGTGTGTTAGTTACGTCCATGGGGCAGAAGGAGAATAATATTATTAGAGAGAATGTTTTCTGAATATAAAACGATGACACTAAGATTAGATAATTTATATAGTGCACTTCTCTAAATCCTAGGGTAATAGTCGTAAATAATCATAAAAAATTAAATATGCTCAGGGGTGTTACCCTCGAACCCCCACCAGAGCGCACCACCTCTCGATCTCGACTCGCGAGACCCATGTACTTGGTTGTTTGAAATGTTAACTAAAAAATTCTAGGCATTCCAACAAACATACACTAAAACATAACATGACTCACCTTGGTGATGCCGAAATAAGAGGGAATTGTCAACTTTAGATAAAACAAACTCGAGTGAGGAAGATGGGCACTAATGCATTCAAACCAAACGCGTGGTGCCTGCTTGAGCCCGTAAAATGCTTTATGAAGCATGCATACCAAAGATGGATTAGTACTTTCAAAACCAATAGGTTGTTCCATAAAATATGTTTCAGAGAGACACCCATATAAAAATGCATTATTTACATCCACTTGGCGAATACTCCAACCACGAGCAAGAACCATTGTAAGCAGAACACGAATGGTGATAGGTGTTGTGCTCCTGAATGATGCGATGATATAATAGCCTTATGTTGTGCTTTGAATCTTAAATGCGATGAATATTTTATTTTGAACGTAATGTTTTCTTATTTGGACCCAAGTGCAAGTCTAAACAAGGTGGTCTCGGTGAGCTCTGAGGTCGAAGTCAAGAACATACAACTAACATTCCATGAAATGGTTGTTTGATCTTAACGTTGTAGTTTGTTTTCAAATATGTGATAAAATTATGTTCCTTTGCTAATGAATTACTTACAAATATGGAATGTATGATGGCAAGTGTGTGAATAGTGATACGATGAAGGCTAATGAATGTGGGATGATAAGTACAATCACTAGATGAAGCAACGTGTGTTAAAAATGAAGAAAATATCAATAACAAGATCGAGTTTGAGAAAGGTCCACTAACATTTTCCTAAGCAGTACATAAGACATGCTTTCATGCTACAAACTTATAAAGTAATGAACTTCACCTCTCAGTGTTTTGAGCCATAATGTCCTATCTCTAATGATGCACAACAACTAGTATTTAATTTCATGCCTACTACGCCGACTACTCGCGTCACAGATTCATTGGCTCTATTCCAAATGTCTCAAATCAACTACCAACTTGCGTCTTGATATGACGTTCACCGCTTATGCATTTGTCATTTTCTTTCTTCACATTTTATCTCATCACGTAGTTCTCTGTGTTGCAATGTTGGATACTGAGTTGATCTCATCTATGCGTTCACAGCTGCAACTTTTGCTTCCTTGGCTATTTTTCTTCATTTTTGTTCAGATCTTGCATTCAATAATGACCAATTTTATAATTTTCAAGATTAAGAGTTTCGTAAACACATAAACGCAGAGTAGTATTATTTGCTGTGAATATCATATCCATTTAACATAATTTTTCTCTCAATTTTCCTAATTATTCTAAAGAAAGAGATACAATAACTTGAATTTCTATAAGTTATCACACCCCTGAATTTAGAACAATATTTGTCCTTAAATATATATTTAAAATCTCATCATAAATCTCATACTCAATTCGACGCAATAACTAGACCTCTCAATGCTTCATTGCTTAAGATTTATCCGACCAACAATTCTCCTTAAAGCTTTATTTACCTCTCTACGAAAATATTTCTAACCTTAGATGCGGCACGCTTATTCCTCAAAATTCCCTTGCTCATTTCCTGAATTTCTTATTCTCTTTTCATAAATGTGCTCATGTTTCAAAAAATATAAAATAACTTTTCATTACCTCTTTATTTTACACTCTTTATTAATTTATGCATTGATTGGGGCTATCACCTTCGTTTTGGCTTGCCCCCACGGGTGTCATGCGAACATCCAACTATGAAAAAGTGCTTTTCTCAGCTTTACTCTCGCCTTATTTATATTTTCTTTTCATTTGATCTAGGCGTTGGAGTTTGCATTGATCATGGTTACCCACTTTGTTTTAGCTTGTCCCCATAGGTGTCATGCGAACATCCAACTACGAGTAGGTGCCAATATCAACTTCAACTCGTAATAGGCAAGTTTGCACTGACAGTGGAGTTGTTAATTCCATTTTTTTTTAAAAGATAAAGAGAAATTTATAAGTTTGAATGCATTAGCTTAAACCTCTCCCACCCCCGAATTTTGAAGGTATCAAGGTCCTTATTGCTGAATCGAGTTAAGAGATATCCTTAGAAAATTTTTGCAAAAGAGGTTTGAGCTAAAACTTGCGTGCATACTAAGTTCAAGAAATGTTTCCTAAGGAAAAGTTCCTAAAGTTGAGTCCTAAATGCTAATCTTAACAAATCTAAATGTTGGAGAGCATAAATATCATCATTAAAGGCATGCATAAACACAACAAAATGAGGAGAAATATCAAGGCTGTAAATACACACAAGACACGAACACAAAGAAAATTATGAGAAAACTGGATAACTCTTGATAATTCATTCAAAGCAAATAATTCAATGTAAGGGAATGATGCATTTAGAAAGCTTTGAATGAAACTAAAAAAACAATAACACCCCACATTTAGGTTCTTGCCGCATTGTTGTGATCGTCGGGCGCAACAAGAGGATTTCGTCATTAGAAAAGCGAAGGGGTTGCCGAAGTGCTGGTGGAATGATTGCAGCTAGCATGCATTGAACAAAAATATCATGAATATAATGTTGGGTTGTATGTCCTACAACTTGTAGTTTGTAATCTTTAAACTTATTATATTTACAATAAATTTGTTATTGAGGTTTATTCAATACAATTGTTATTGAACATATAAATTGCACTTGTAATAACCTAAATTCAATAAACTAACGAATCCCTGGCTATAGCATGAATACTTAAACTTTTTGTAGAGACATAAAAGTAGATTAAGTTTGAGTATATAGCCAAAACGGTCTATAAGTATAAGGATAAGATTGGGCACCTTATCTTAGAGACACTATGGATGCGGCCCACTTTTGTATTTGGTACAAACGATGTGATCCCAAAATCGTTCATATAGAGACACGCGAGTGGGGGCATCCTATATAAAATATGTTTGCATAGGACCGAACCACGAAATATCACTTTTCTTTATAAGTTGTTTACTGTTAAAACTGACTATTTCATTTCGATGACCTAAGATAACTCAGTCTTAATCTTGATCTAATTATGAATTCCTGTTTACTCTGGATTATCCTTTAACTTGCATGGGTGAGAGTGGCTTGACATCGCCACTCAATAAGCCTCCCATTTTAGGGGTAAGATCAGGTACATAGCTGGGGACATAGTTCTGCAAGATGGAATTTACTCTTACTCGATTTCAGAGTTAGTAGATAGGTTGTTCCCATAAGTATTGACTTCTAGTCTTAAACAAGGGGCCCCACCCTCTTTATAATTGACAGAAACTCTATTTATTGGTAAGATCATAAATCAATTGTTCATTAGTGGATCAGTGGAGACTTAAGAAGCAAGGTATATTACAAGGGTAAAATGATAATTTTGATCTAGCTGTAAATATGAACAACCTGTGAAGGATTGACTTACTGATCATGGTTAAATCAAGTGGATAGAAATACATCTACAGTGAGGAGAGTGCAGCTACTGGACTTTAATGGAGTGACTCGATAGTTAATGAATGTTGATTAATTCGATTAAAAGGGTTTAGCTAATTAATCTTGGATTGTTGGAGCTCATGATTTGTAGGTCCATTAGGTTTCCTTATTAGCTCATACATGGACTAAACCTTAGAATAATGTTATGAGAAAATTTGAAACATTCAAATTTGATTTAAGGGAATCGTTAATTATATGCGATATAATTAAACGTTAAATTATCGAATTAAATGAAATTGGAGAGTTGAAAAATATTTAAATATTAAGTACATGAATGTTGATTCATGATTGTGAAACTAGTGGTCTAATAATTTAATACTTGATGTTAAATTATTTTAGTTAAGTATTTGAATTAATTTTATTTAAAATTATTTTAAAGTATTTGATTTCGTTTAAAATTAATTAAGTGAATTGATTTTTTTAAATTTTTTTTTGATTTTATGAAAATCAATCTTTTAAAATTGGAAAATTGATATAGTGAGATAATTCCAGTTGTTCCCACTTAATACATGAATATTTGGTGTCAAATCCTTATGCAATTTTGATTGCATGTAGAAGGGGATTAAAAGCAAACCTAATCTACTAAGAATGGGTGAATGCAATTTCTAAAAACTTGGTGAGAAATGGTTCTCCCAAGTCTAGACACCAAAATCTGAAGTTCTCACCGAATTCCATCAAATTGATGCTCATTTTGGATTCCACCATCCAATCTAAGGTCAGAGGATAGTAGAGAAGGAACTTGTGAGACTCATACTCAGCCTCGTGGCACCCTGGGAGCATCCCCCTTCAGATGATGTTTGCATTGGTCAATATCAAGATGAATAGAGAGAGTGTTTATAGTAAGTAAGAGAGAGATGTGTGTCAACATGTCCTACGGTCTCCTTCATTGGTTTTCACTATGAGACCTTCTTGCACGGCCTCGTGGTGCCCTGGAAGCGTCCCCCTTCAGATGGTTTGTGCATTAGATCAATATCAAGGTGAACTCCATAAATGGTTCATGGATAGGATCGCTTTAGTTTTTGCCCCAAATGGCTTTTCCCTTCGGTTGACTCATTAGGATAGAACTCTAGGAGCTAAATCAAAGGATGACACTTATAAAAAATTTTTAAGCGAGTTAATGATTTATTGACCAAACCAATGGTGACTAGTCGTCATAAGAATAAGAGTTATTCTGGTGTGATGATCGAGAAGTGTCTCAATTCAGTGGAGGGGTGATTAACCACCCTTCGGTGATTTTTTCCCTAAACTACTGAAGCATCATTGCAAAATGGAATAATGATTGGGGTGTTGGGGTTGATGCCCTAAAGTCTCGTGTCCTGTAGTTTGTAAACAGTTTGTACGAACGCTTGTGTTGTATAATATATGATATTTACTTCACATCTTGTTTTTGCTCAGTTGTATGTTTTATTTGTTTTACAACAAACCAATAAACATAAAATCCCTGGTTATCTGTATGTAACTTACGCATGTATGTGGTGACATACAAGTGGATCATGTCTTGAGTGATAACCAAAATGGTCTGTAGTATATGGATATAGGAGGGAAACCTTATCCTGGTAACGCTATGGACTGTCTCTTATACACATCTAGATGTGTATAAGAGACAGTAGTTGGACTATGTTATATTATTCATTAGAGGAATCAGTGGTACTTAAGGAGTGAGATGTAACTATAGGGGCAAAACGGTAAATTGGCCCAACTGTACTTACGAGCATCTGTGAAGGGTCATCGTACTCATGCTTGGTTATATCTGATGGACACAGAAATATATCTGTGGTAAGAAGAGTTCAGCTGTTGGTCTTTAGTGGAATGATTGACAGTTAACGGATGGTGGATCTCATGGCTAAAGAGTTTAGTTAACTATTCACGTACCGTTGGAGCTTCGAGCCACAGGTCCATAAGGTCCCCTAGGTAGCTTGGATAAAGATGAGAATCAGTTTTTGGGTCAGATTGAAATGTTCAAATTGACAAGAGGGAGTTCGATTATACGTGATATAATTGAACTGGTTAATTATATATTATATAATTGGCTAAATGTATGAGATACATTATTTTGGAGGAAATTAGATAAAATATGATTTATATCAAGTGGAGGAGAAATTACTATAGTAGATATATGTGAAGGATCTCATACCGAGAGTTCCATGAGCGGGTTTAGATCGCTTCGATTTCACAATGACCGAAACACAAACGTCATACATTAAACACATACAATTATGCATATTAAACTTATTATCGGCATGCTCAGAATACAATAATTAACAAGGAAAAAGGTTCATAGCAGATGAAGACTCTCTTCGTATGTCTGAACCTTAAGCAGTGGAAAACCTCCCATCGATCTACAAGCACTCGACGAGTATGTCGATTGCAACAGCACGATATGAACGTACACGAACAATGCAGCAAGGATGACACCACCACAAGAGAAACCCGGTATCCTCGGTGTCAAAAACCCAAAGAGTGGGCTTTGGTGAGTTTGGTAGAGGATGGAGGAGAACACGTCGTGTAGACGATAAGCAATGGGAGATGAAACTCTGCTATCGTATAGCGGAAATGCTTATCATATAGTAAAGCTACACGATCGTGTAGGAAAAATTGAACGATCGTTTAGGAAAAATATATGCGATCGTTTAGAGAAAGCGTGAGGCAGACGATCATTTAGACGAACGAGCTTCTATCGTATAGGCTCTCGCGATCGCTTTCATGGATTCTTTTGGGCACGTGATAATACGAATGCACGATTGAATAAAATGAAAACCATTTTCATTGTTTTAATCCGTCAGTTATAATACCATCGCAACCCCACTTCTCACGTCCATACGTGGATAAATCTGTTAATTATCAAATAATTAATCAATTAATTTAATTAATAAATATAATCATATTATATTTATATCCTATAGTTTGTTATCATATATCTATTATAGTATTTTCTCCTCTACTTGATATAAATCATATTATATCTAATTTTCTCCAAAAAAATGTATCTCATACATTTAGCTAATTATATCATATATAATTAACCAGTCCAGTTATATCATATATAATTAACCAGTCCAATTATATCATATATAATTGAACTTCCTCTTGTCAATTTAAATATTTCAAATTAACCCAAACACTGGTTTCGACTTTATCCAAGCTACCCAGGTGACCTAATGGACCTGTGACTCGAAGCTCCAACGGTACGGGAATAGCTGACTAAACTCTTTAGCCACGAAATCCACCATCCATTAACTGTCAGTGATTCCACTAAAGACCAACACTGAACTCTTTCTTACCACAGATAATTTTCTGTGTCCATCAGATTTATAACCAATCATGAGTTACGATGAACTTCACAGATGCTCATAAGTACCACCTGGGTCAATTTACCATTTGCCCTGTAGTTACATCTCACTCCCTTAGTGCCACTAATTCCTCTACAATGAACAATATAAACATAGTCCAACTATGTTGTGATACACCTTCCTTCGTTGCAAGAGGAAGGTTGTGTGGCGCCACATCGTTCAGGACCCCGAATCAGCTTCTTTAAGGAAGCCATTCTATCAACTTTTACCCCTGCCTCGGGGAAGGATGGTGAATTCCATACTTATGTAGCTGAAAGTTTCCCAGCTTCCCAAATCAGATGAATCCCCAAAATTGGGTAGGTTTGAATAGCGTATCCGGCCACTCCACCCATACAAATTCAAGTGACTCTCCATCAGATAGAAGTTCACCAACTTCACTCAGGATTCAGTGTTATGTCACCTAATTGTCATTCCTGAGAAATGTATAAGTCTTTAGTCATAACGATGTTATTATCGAGATAGTTAACACTTAGACTGGTCTAGTCTTATATAAAACTCCTTGTTAGTCATAACTCCCACTCACATTTGGTCCCAATGAATTGATCAAGATCAGACCATCTATATGACAAAGTCACAACCACTTGTGACCGACCCATTCAATAAAGCAGGCCACGTTCGTAGCATTACCAAGATAAGTTTCCCTCCTATAATCCACTATATACAGACCATTTCTTGGTTCATTAACTTAAGACATGATCCACTTGTATGCCACCAACATACATTGCTTTGAGTCAGCATACAAGGATATTAAACATAGAGAATTATTATGTTATTGGTTTATGGTTAAAGCAGCAATAAAACAATAACGATGCAAAATTAACAAGCATGTGGAAAGTTAAATATCATTATATTAACATCACAAAGTGTTTTCGTATATACTTTACAAACTATACAGGACACAGACTTTAGCGGCATTAACCGCAACAATATTGATTATCAAACTATAGGACTAATATATAATATTGATTATTATTTCATTATTAATTAAATTGGGTTTAATTCTATGTGATAATATGGTACTTAAAATATCTCCTCAATCTCGTGCGTTAGTGGGAGAATCTGTATTCGGTTATTATAACTGATGAATAAAATAAAATATTTGTTTTTATTTTGCAAGAGTTCGTAAAAAATTCGCAATCGGTGTGAAAACCTCTTGATCGCTTAGCTGAGAAGCCTATACGATTAGAGTTTCATCGCTTAAACGATTGCACATCAGTGTTTAAATGATCACACACCTTTCTCTAAACGATCGCTGAACTTTCCTAAATGATCGTTTAGTATGCCGCGTTTTTCTAAATGATCGTTTACCTATTACTAGATGATCACTTAGTAAAACCTACACGATCGTGTAGCTTTATCTAATACGATAAGCATCCCACTATACGATAGCTTACTCTCCCACTTGCCTTATCTTCTACATGATCAGCCTCGTTCCTTCGACCTTTAGCAAATTCACTAAAGACCACACTTTGGATTTTCTCACCCTGAGAATACCAAGGGCTCAAAGTGGTGGTGTCATCCCCGCTTCTGCTTTTGCTCGTTGCTGTTGTTCGTGTTGCTGCCGTTCATGTAGACGATCGTGCTGCCGTAGCCGACCGTTTATATGGGCGATAGAGAACGTCGAGGTTGTTTCCGCTGCATTGAGTTCGAGATTGAAGAAAGTCTTCAACTGGTATGTGAACTCATTCAATTTTATTTTATTTATCAAAGAATGTTGTTAATTAGTGTTAAATTGCATAACTGTTTGATAGAATATGTGTGTTGTATTTCAGTCACAATGGAATTGGAAAGATCTGAACGTGCTCATGGATGCTCTTCATTAAGAGTTCTTTCATGGGGTTCATTATTAAGGTTTTTCTAAAATTGATTGAACTAAAATGATTTTTTGCATAAGTGTCTAAAATGGGTAATTTGTTTTGTATCAGCAAACATGTCTAGTGCTTCAATGAACCTTCTTAAAGCTAAAATGTTGATTGAATTCAATTATGCAACTTGGAAAGAATCGCTTAAAACTATGTTTGTGGTAGGATTATTGAGTCGGTGATCTGACCACTCTCACCCATACAAATCAAGTGATCATCTTCATAGATAGAAGTTCACAACTCATTCAGGATTCATGTCATGTCACCTATGGTCATCCTGACGAAATGTAAGTCTTTATTATTAACGATGTTATATAATGAGACTAGTCATTTCGTGGTCCAGTCTTATATAAACTCCTTTGTATAGAATACTCCCATTCACATGTCGCCACATGAATGATCAAGATCATATCATTTGTAGCACTTTACAATAATTGTAACATCTATAAAGCGGGCTATATTCGTAGTGTCACCAGGATAAGGTACCTAATCTTATCTATCTACTACAAACCATTTACGTTATCACTTAAACATGATCCAACTGTATGTTTCTACATAAATGTTTAAGCTTTAGAAGATAACCTTGGATGTTAGTTTATTGGTTTGTGGGTTAATGCTACTAAATGTTGAATAAAACGTCTCATATTTTATCAAATAAATAAAATTGTTTGTACATTACAATTACAAACTACAAGACCCACGAGACTTAGGGTATCAACCCCAAAAATCTCCCACTTATTCTAAACCTAGTGGGGTGTACATCATAAAAGTCATACTAATATACAAGTATACAAAACAGTAAACTAGAGCATAATATGTGCCGAATACAAAATATCCTATTTGCTCCTGACTAGATGTGGCCAGTCCTGTTGACCCATACTCTATAGGTGACCCTCAAACACCTTAGCTGTGAGGGTTTTGTAAATGGATTAGCAACGTTTTTCTTCGAAGCTATCTATGTGACGATCATGTCTCCTCGATGCACAATCTCTCAGACGAGATGATACTTATGCTCTATGTGCTTCTTGCGCTTGTGACTCATAGACTCTTGAGAATTAGCCACTACACCACTATTATCACAATAAAGAGTGATAGGCTTAGACATGCCTGGAACCACTTCCAGATTAGTTAATAATTTTCTGAGCCACACAAATTCTTTAGAGGCTTCACAAGCCACTACGTACTCAACCTCCATAGTGGAGTTTGCAATGCACCTCTACTTGGTACTCCTCCAGACTATTGCCCCTCCATTAAGAGTGAACACTGATCCTGATGTGGATTTCCTAGAATCCTTATCAGTCTAGAAATCAGAGTCCGTGTATCCTATAAGGATAAAATCCTTAAAACCATACAAGAGCATGTAGTTACTCGTTCTCCTTAGATACTTTAGGATGTTCTTAACAGTGGTCCAGTGATCAAATCCTGGATTAGACTGATATCTATTGACTATCCCCACTGCATAGCAGATGTCAAGTTTAGTACATAACATCGCATACATCAGGCTACCAACAATAGATCCATAGGAGATCCGTCTCGTTTCCTCAACTTCTTGAGGTGTCTTAGGACACTCTTCCTTAAACAATATAACTCCATGCCTGAAAAGGAGTAAACCTCTTTGGAGTTCTGCATTGAAAACTTGACAAGCATTTTATCAATGTACGATGCCTAAGACTAGACTAGTGTTTTGTTCTTTCGATCTCTAAAGATCTGAATGCCAAGAAAAAATTGTGCCTCTTCCAAATATTTCATTTGGATTTGGATCGCCAGCCAATTTTTAATTTTAGTCAGCAGACTTATATCATTCCCAATGAGTAGAATATCATCTGTATATAGCACTAAAAAAACTACTGAACTGTTGATGATTTTCTTGTAAACACAAGGTTCATCAACATTCTGATCAAAACCATAAGATTTGATCGCAGTATCAAATCTTATAGTCCAAGATTTAGAAGCTTGCTTCAATCTATAAATGGGCTGATTAAGCTTGCAAATATTTTGCTCTTGACCTTGGGTTATGTATCCCTCAAGCTGCTCCATATAAATGGTCTCTTATAGATTGTCATTTAGAAAAGCAGTCTTGACGTCCATTTGCCAAATCTTATAGTCATAATATGAGGCAATGGATAGGAGGACCTAGATAGACTTCAACATGGTAACAGGTGAGAAAGTCTTCTCAAAGTCGACTCCTTCAACTTGGGTATAACCCTTTGCCACAAGTCTAGCCTTGAAGGTTTGCACCTTCTCATCAACATACCGTTTTCTCTTGTAGATCCACTTGCAACCTATAGGTTTAACCCCATCAGATTGATCTACAAGATCTCAAACTGAATTGAAGTACATAGACCCTATTTCGAGATCCATAGCTTTGATCCACCCATCTTTGTTAACATCCTATGTTGCCTTCTTGTAAGACAATAATCCACAACATCTTCGTCAGTTAAGATGGCTAAGGTTTCTGTTAAACCCATATAATGAATAGGTGGGTTAATATCCTTCCCACTACGTCGAGGTTCCCTCAACACTTGAGATGGATTTGACCTACTAGATGGTCTAACTTCAACAACTCCTATTGAGGTATTGGGTTCTTTAACAACTTTTGTTGAAGGTTTAGTAGTTTCATTGGAAAGTTCACTCAACACAATCTTATTGCAAGGTCTATACTCCCTTATGTGGTCCTCTTCTAAAAAGGTAGCTTTTTTCGACAAGAATGCTTTATTTTCTTTAGGATCATAGAAGTAGCCACCTCTCGTTCCTTTAGGGTAACCTATAAATAGGCACAATTTTGAATGAGGTTTCAATTTCTCAGGATTTACCTCAAGTACATGTGTTGGGCAACCTTAGAACCTGAAATGGCGTAAAATGCCTTTATGACCATTTCATAACTTCAAAGGTGTTCTAGTAACACTCTTGGATGAAACACAATTCAAAACTTAAGCTGCAGTCTGTACTGCATAATTTTAAAACGAGTTAGGTAAGGAAGCATAACTCATCATAGATCGAACCATGTCCAATAGGATTCGATTTCTCCTTTCCGATACATTATTTTGCTGAGGTGTACTAGGTGCTGAGAGTTAGGATATTATTCCATGTTTTATCAAATAGTTTTGGAATATAAGATCTAAATACTCTCCAGCTCGATTAGATCGAAATGTTTTAATTGTTTTATTTAATGCATTTTCAACTTTAGCCTTAAACTCTTTGAACTTTTCAAAAGCTTCAAAGTTATGTTACATTAAATAAACTTACTCATATCTAGAATATCATCGATAAAAGTGATGAAATATTCAAACCGTCCTCTTGCCTCAATATTCATTAGACCACTGAAGTCTGAATGTACAAGTTCTAAAGGTTCTTTGACCCTATGACCTTTTCCAGTAAAAGATCTTTTACTCATTTTTCCTTCAAGGCATGACTCAAAACATGTAAAGAATTTTCTTCTAACTCGCTTAGAAGTCCATTCTTGACCAGTCTCTCAATCCTATTGAGATTTATGTGTCCGTATCTTAGGTGTCAAGGATGGATATTTTCCTTAGGAGAAATTTTAAGTCTTTTATTCTGAGTTACCGTAGTTTTGATATTTATGAGGGTTTTGGTTGCTAAGGGTCTTAGCATATAAAGATTATCTTTGAGTTCCAGAAACAATATAAACAACATTTTCGTAAACAAACACTTTATTTATATCAAATGAAACAAAATATTCCTATTCTAATAGGCACTTTGTAAAAATAAGGTTCCTTTTCAAACTTGGAACCACATATACATTATCTAGTATAATATACAATTTCTGTAAACAAAGTCAAAGTCCTCCCACTGCTGTAGCTGAGACGACCTACCCAGTTTCAATACGTATCATCATCTTCCAAGCCTCTAGTTACGGACAAAAACTAATTCCTTGAAATGAAGAACAAACATGGTTAGTGACACCTGAATCTTTTATCCAAGTTGAATAATCATTCTCCACTAAACTAGTCTAAAAGACAAGTAAATCACATTTACCTTGTTTGATCTTCTTCTTTTCTACCAAGTATTTGGGAAAATTCCTCTTCCAGTTTCCCTCATGGTTGCAATGGAAACAGATTCCCTTTGTAGCCTTGCCCTTCTTGCCCTTTTGGGCAGCAGTTGGTAGGTTAGCTTTCCCTTTTCCACTTTTCTTCTTCTTCCACTTTTTGGTCTCGGAAGAAGAAGACACAAACTTAGTTCCAAAGATCGAACCTCTGTAGAACTTCTTAGAGGACGAGGCAATATTTGGCACACCCTTCTGTTCCTTAGATTTCATCAAGGATTGAAAGTCTGTAGCTCGTTGAGTAGGGTGGTCAGGTTGTAGTCAATCATGTTCATAAAAATATTGCTATGGAACTGTAGGAAACTTTTAGGTAAATATTCCAGGATGAACCTGATTGGCTTCATTGATGATAGACCCATTCTAACCAGATAAAACTCAAACTGAATTGCGGGCGAACTAAAAAAAAAAAAAAAAATCATCTCAGAGCGATGCAACGCTATGGAAAATTTTTTTGTTTGCTATTTGCAGCGTTGCAACACTAGGGCATAATGTTGCAACGCTACTGTACAATTGCGAATTTCATTGATCCTTCTCCAAATTGTACTCGTTTTCTCTAGAAATCACTAGAATGACCACAAATGACTTAAGACTTTCAAATTATTGACTCTATGAAAATTTATTACAAAAAGGGGTTCGTACAAACCAAATTTGTAAAATAAAGCTGTAAAACTAGAATCCAACATCTAAAAATTGCAAACCAAAATAGATTCCATACATATTCATCACATGAACAAAATTGACAAATGCATGCCCTCCATAAAACTGTAAAAGCATTATGGAAAAGTTAAAAAAAAATTGGGACCAAAAATCACGCTCTAATACCAATTGAAGGAACGACGAAGTTCCATTGCGGAAGCGGGATAGTCCCAATTTTTAATTTTCACAGAATAAAATTTTTACAGAACAAAGATTATGCAAAAATATTTATTTTACAACATGCAAGAGAGGGGAAAAAGAAATTATGGTTTTGAGAAGACTTACCATTGAAGAATCAAAACTTTTTTCACGAAATCCCTCAAACCGATCACGAACAATTCGTACAGGACACTACCAATCAGAGCCTTTTGTATTCTCAGAGAATTCTTAAGAGGTGTGGGCTCTATGTTTTGGGAGACAGTGAGTAGATTCAGAGAGGAGCAGTGTCTAGGAAAAAATGCAGAGGGATCTCACAGAACACATACACTGTAGGGAGTTTGTGTAAAACAAAACTGTGAAGAGGATTAAAGTCACTAACAACTTCCCACTCCCTTCCACGATCTAATGAGAGAATTAAAGGGAGGGAAATAACTTCCTCCCTTTAGTTTTAAAATTAAAATTAAATTTAAAAATAATTTTAAAAAATTATTTATATATATAAAAAAATTTATTTTTTAATATATAACACATAATCTATAGTTTTTATATTGTAACAAATACAATATAACCTATAGTTTTTAATTCTCTCATTAATGCATAGTATTTAATATAAATCACATTTATACTAAATTCAGTTATATGAATCTCATTCATATAGTTAATATTTGAATCATATTCAAATTTAATTTCTCTCTAAATAAACTTTATACTATAATGCATCAAATACATTATATTAATTATATCATATATAATTAATTTAAATTAATTATATCCCATATAATTAATTTCCTCAATTAATTTGAAAAATTCAAATTAATTCAAAATTAATTCTCAATAATTCCTATTAAGCTACAGGGGGGATCTTATGGACCTGTAGATGAAGCTCCAATGGTACTTAAATAATTAATTAGTTGAAGCTCCAATGGTACTTGAATAATTAATTAAACTCCTTTAATTAAATTATTCAACATCCATTAACTGTCGTTCATTCCTCTAAAGACCTACAGTTGTACTCTTCGCATTACAGATATATTTTTATATCTATTAGATATAACCAGTCAACAACGCGATAACCCTTCACAAATTACTTGTAAGTACAGTTGGGCCAAAATTGCCGTTTTGCCCTTATAGTTACATCTAACTCATTAAGTATCAATGATCTCTCTAATGAACAAAAAATTATAGTCCAACTATGATCAAGCCATTCTTGGGCCAAGAAAGAGTGTGGTGCCAGATTCTTCAAGCCCCGAAATTAGACATTAAGGGAACAATTTATCTACTTATCCCGACATAGGAGAAAGAGTAAATCCAATTTTGTGTAGTTGTGCTCCTAGCTCTCCAATCAGACGAATCTCCAAAATGATAGGCTTATTGGGTCAACGATTTGGCCACTCTCACCCATACAAATCAAAGGACCGCCTTCATAGGTAGGAGTTCATAACTCATTCAGGATTCAGGTCATGTCACTTATGGTCATCTTGGTGAAATATAAGTCTCTATTATTAACGGTATTATATAATGAGAATAGTCATTTCATGGTTCGACCTTATACAAGCTCCTTTATATAGAATACCACCGCTTATATGTCTTCTCATGAATGATCAAGATCAGATCATTTGTAGCACTTTACAACAATTGTAACATCTACAAAGCGGGTCTTGTTCGCAGTGTCACCAGGATAAAGTACCCAACCTTATCCATCTACTACAAACCATTTAGGTTATCAATTAAACATGATCCACATGTATGTGTCTACATACATGTTTAAGCTTTAGAAGATAACCTTGGATGTTAGTTTATTGGTTTGTGGGTTAATACTACTAAATGTTGAATAAAACATCTCATATTTTATTAAATAAATAAAATTATTTGTACATTACAATTTCAAACTATAGGACCCACATTACAAGTACATTACAATTGTAAACTACAATTATAAACTGTAGAACTGGTGGTTTAATAATTTAATATTTGATATTAGATTATTTTAATTAACTAAAATTTTTAATTAATTACTTGAATTAATTTTATTTAAAATTATTTTAAAAGTATTTGATTTCGTTTAAAATTAGTTAAGTGAATTAATTTTTTAAATAAAATTTTTTGATTTTATGAAAATCAATATTTTAAAATTGGAAAATTTGAGATAGTGGGATAATCCCCTCTTTCCACCTTGTTCCCACTTAATACATGAATGTTTGATGTCAAATCCTTACGTAATTTTGATTACATGTAGAAGAGGATTAAAAACGAACCTGATCTGCTGAGAATTTGTGAATGCAATTTATGAAAACTTGATGAGAAATGGTTCTCTCAAGTCTAAACACCAAAAATTAAAGTTCTCTCTAAATTCATTCACATTGATGCTCATTTTAGATTCCACGATCCAATCTAAGGCCAGAGGATAGTAGAGAAGACACTTGTGGTAGTCTACAAGTCATTGAAGAGGAGTTTTCAGCTTGAGATTGAGCAATTTGAAAAATTCTTCGAAGGTAAATTTCTGAAATCCTATGTTTTTACTTTGAACAAGCATGCTAGATCTCTGAAATTAATGTAGTTAGAGTGCTTAGAATCTTAACTGCTTCCGCATGTTGAATTTCAACCCCATCATATAATTTAACAACGAATGGAGCTTGTCGTCTTGGCATTGAACCCGCCTCTGCATAAAATCACGAAGCTCAACTTGCGGAGAAGAAGCTGCTCTTGCTGATGAGCTTGGTATTGAATTATTTCTTTCAAGTGATTGTGCTAGTGCTGAATTATCTCTTGTTAGTATTGAAGCTCATCTTGTTGGCTTGAAAGATTGTCCAACGAGTCCATGATTGGATGTAGAATCCCATCGTTTAAGTGCTTGAGAAGTTCTTTCAATCCTTCACCTTATTCATTACCAAATTTAACTTTCCAATTTGGTAGCATCATTGGGTTGACCTTTGATGTCTTAAAATGGAGGGTTACAGTTACAGAATTACTTAGTGTTAGTAAGTTCTTGATTGAAAATGGTAACTAAATGGCTATAGAAATAAGAGTTATTCTGGAGATAGTATTTAGTTAAGAACGTCTTGCTTTAGTGAAGGAGTATTTGGCGGTCCCTCAGTAGCACTTATTCTGACTCACAAATAATTATAAAATTTTGGTTACATTATTATTTTTGTTAAAATTGAATTGAGTTTAAAAGTAATTTACTAATTAGAATTTGTTTAAAATTTCTGCATGTCAAATTCTTCAAATTACACGCTTCCAGTTTAGTTAATGGTAATTCAACATGAAAATCAATATACTAGCAGACGATGATTTGAATTTTTTTTAAACTGAGGAATGTTCTCTATCTTCCAACTTATCTTCCAACTCATCTTCGAATAAAAAAGTTTTGAACTTCACAGATGAGGATACAAAAGTAGGACGAAAAAGAAAATATGATTTACTTGTCATTGAGACATGCTTAGTGGAAAATGATATAAAGACATAGATAAAAGATTCATGTGTCACTAATCATATCTGTGCTTTCACTCAGGAAACTAGTTTCTGGAGACAGCTTACAGAAAGTGAAACAACCTTTAAGTTCTAAGGAGGTTGTTTCAGCCAAAGCAATGAGAGATATGAAGTTATTTGTTAGAGATAGATACGTTTTACTTGAAAATGTTTATTATATTACTTCTATGAAAATTAATTTAATTTCTATCTCGTGTTTGCTAGAACATAATTATAAAGTTTCTTTTGAAAATAATGAAGTGTTCATTATTTCAAAAGGTATTAAGATATGTTCTACAAATTTGGAAAATAACTTATATGTGTTAAAATCGACTGTGGTAAAAACTGTTTTGAATATAGAGATGTTTAATATAATTAAAACTCATAATAAGAAAAGGAAAATTTCTCCAAATGCCTATCTTTGGCACCTAAGACTAGGTCACACATTCATCTCAGTAGGATTGGAAGATTGGTTAAGAGTGGACTTCTAAACTAGCTAGAAGATAACTCCTTACCGCCATGTGAATCTTGTCTTGAGGGTAAGATGACCAAAAGATCTTTTACTGGAAAATGTCTTAGAGCCAAAGAACCATTAGAGCTAGTACATTCAGACCTTTGTGGTCCGATGAATTTTAAAGCGAGAGGAGGGTATGAATATTTCATTAGCTTCATTGTTGATTATTCAAGATATGGCAACATTTACCTAATGCATTATAAGTACGAAACACCTGAAAAGTTCAAGGAATATATGGCAGAGGTTGAGAACTTATTAGGTAAAACGATTAAAATACTTCAATTAGATCGAGGTGGTGAGTATATAGACTTAAAATTCCAGGACTATTTGATAGAACACAGAATTCAGTCACAACTCACAACACCTGGCACAGCTCAACCAAATTTTGTTGCTGAAAGGAGAAATTGAACCTTGTTGAACATGGTTCGATCTATGATGAGTTATGCTCAGTTGTCAAGTTCTTTTTGGGGCCACTCAGTAGAGATTGCAGTGTATATATTGAACATGGTTCCTTTGAAAAGTGTTTCAGAAACACCTTATGAGTTATGGAGAGAACATAAAGGTAGTTTATGTCAGTTCAGGATCTGAGGATGCCCAACACATGCATTTGTGCAAAATCCAAACAAGCTAGAATGCCTGTCAAAAGTATGCCTATTTGTAGGATATCCTAAAAAGACAAAAGGTGGTAACTTTTATGATCCTCAAGAAGATAAAGTGTTTGTATCGACAAATGCGATATTCCTAGAGGAAGATCACATTAAAAATAATCAATCTCACAGTAAGCTAGTATTAAGTGAGATGTCCAGAGAAACTACAGATAGATTAACAAGAGTTGTTGATCGAGCATGTCCTTTAAAAAGAATTATTGATGACACTAGTATTTCACATCGTTCTCAAGAGTTGAGGGTGCCTTACATAGTGAAAGGGTTGTGCAACAGCCTGACTAGTACATGGGTTTAACTAAAACTTAGATCATCACACCTGATTATGGATTAAAGGATTCATTGACTTTCAAACTAGCAATGGAAGATGTGGATAAAGACCAGTGCTAAAAGTCATGGACCTCGAAATGGAGTCAATGTACTTCAATTCAGTTTGGAATCTTGTAGATCAACCAGAAGGGGTAAAAACCATTGGTTGCAAGTGAATCTACAAGAGAAAGCGAGACCAAGCTGGTAAAGTATAGACCTATGAAGCTAGACTCGTGGCAAAAGGGTTTACCCAAAGAGATAGAGTAGATTATTAAGAAACCCTCTATTCGGTTGTCATGATTGAGTCTATTAGGATACCTTTATCCATTGCGACCTTTTATGATTATGAAATCTGGCAAATTGATGTCAAGACAACTTTTTTGAATGGCTATCTTGAAGAGAGTATCTATATGTCTCAACCATAGGGGTTTATTACAGGAGCAAAAAAGTTTGCAAGCTTAATAGATCCATTTATGGGCTAAAACAAGCATCGCGATCCTGGAATATGAGATTTGATACTGTGATCAAGTCTTATGGCTTTGAACAGAACGTTGATGAACCTTGTGTTTACAGAAAGATTATTAACAAAGCTGTAGCTTTTCTGGTTCTATATGTTGATGATATTCTATTAATAGGAAATGAAGTAAAATTTCTGGCTGGCGTTAAAAAATGGCTTGGTACGTAATTCCAAATGAAAGATTTAAGAGAAGCACAGTATGTTATTGGGATCCAAATCGTTTGGAACAACAAGAACAAAGCTTTAGCATTATCTCAAGCATCTTATATGGACAATATGTTGTCTAGATATAAAATGCAGAATTCCAAGAAATGTATGTTACCTTTTAGGCACGAAATTAGTTTGTCTAAGGAACAATATCTTAAGACACCTTAAGAGGTTGAGGTAATGAAACGAATACCATACGCATCAGTAATAGGGAGTTTAATGTATGCCATGTTGTGTACTCGTCCCAACATATGCTATGTAGTAGGAATCATTAGTAGATATCAGTCCAATCCTGAATATGATCATTGGACTACTGTTAAAAACATCTTCAAGTATCTTCGGAGAACGAGAGACTATATGCTTGTGAATGGTGCTAAGGGTTTGCTCCTTACTGGATACACTGATTCTAACTTCCAGACCAATATAGATTCTAGGAAATCTACATAGGGGTCAGTATTCATTCTAAACAGAGGAATTATAGTGTGGATGAGCATAAAGCAAAGTTGTATTGCTGACTTCACCATTGAAGCTGAGTATATAGCTGCATGTGAAGTAGCCAAAGAAGCAATGAGGCTCAAAAAGTTTCTGACTGATTTGGAAGTAATTCCAAATATGCATCTGCTGATCACCCTGTATTGTGATAACAGTGAAGCAATTGCTAACTCAAAGGAACCTAGAAGCCATAAGCGTGTTCATCGAGCACAAGTACCATCTCATTAGAGAGATCATACACCGAGGAGACGTGATTGTCACACAGATTGCCTCTAAAGACAACTTGACTGATCTATTTATAAAAGCCCTCTTGGCTAAAGTGTTTGAGGGTCACCTAATGGGTTTAGGACTACAAGATAGATAAACCTAGGACATGTGGGAGAAATACTGGGTATCTGATGCTCTAGTTTATTGTTTTTATGCTCTCATTACTCAATATTATACATATATATATTTGTATATATGTAAAATCCACTGGAGTTTTAGTCCAAGTGGGAGTTTGTTGGGTTGTATGTTCTAAAACTCATAATTTTTAATATTAAACATATTCTATTATCAATAAAGATGTTATTGACATTTATTCAATAAAATTGTATTTGAATATAAAAATTGCAGTTGTAAAGGCTAAATCCAATGAACTAAAAATCCATGGTTGTTATATGAATACTTCAACTTTATATGGCGACATAAAGATGGATCAAGTTCAAGTAAATAGTCAAAACGGTCTATAGTATATGAATAAGGTTGGGTATCTTATTTTGGTAACACTATCGAATGCGACCCACTCTGTAGTTGTCACAATTTGTTGTAAAGTGCTACAAACGAAGTGATCCTGATATTCGTACATGTAGTGACATGAGAATGCAATGAGTTTGCATAAGATCAGACCAAGAAATAAGTCACTCTTACTTTATAACACTATTTATTGTTTAAGACTGATTGTTTCAAATCAATAACCTAGGTAACTCGACCTTAATCCTGAGCTAACTATGAACTTCTGTTTATTCGGGATTATCCTTAGATTTGCATAGGTGAGGGTTGACTCACAATAAACCTCCCATTTCAAGGTTAAGACCGAGTAGATAGTTTGGGACATAGAGTGCAAGACATAATTCACACCTACCCGATTTATGGATAGTAGAAAGGTCGTTTCTCTTAAGTACTAAATCTAGGTCTTGAACAAGGGGCCCCACCCTCTCATTGGCTCGAGAGGGACTCAGTTTAGTGATTGGATCATAAATCAATTGATCATTAGAGGATCAATGGGACTTAAAGAACAAGATGTAATATCGGAGGTAAAATAACCTTTGACCCAACCAATATTATGAACAACCAGTAAAGCGTTGACTTACTAATTATGGTTAAATAAAGTGGACAGAAATATATAAAAAATAAGGAGAGTGCAACTACTGAGCTATAGTGGTGTGTCTCGATAGTTAATGAATATTGATTAATTCGGTTTAAAGAGTTTAGCCAATTAATCTCAAATCGTTGGAGCTCATGATCTGTAGGTCCATAAGGTCCCTCTACTAGCTCGTAAATCTTGAATTAGTATATTGAGTGAATGTGAAGCGTTTAAATTCAAGTTGGGAATTCAATTTGAAGTGTTAAATTTTAAATTAGGATTTGGATTTGATTTGTTCAATTTCAAATTAGGGTTTAGATAATTATATTCGATATAATTAACATTTAGTTTATCAAAATTAAATGTAATTGGAGAGTTTAAAATATTTAAATGTTGATTTAAATATTAATTACGTGAATAAGATTCATGTATGAAATAGGTGTTTGGTTAATTTAATATTTAATATTTAATTATTATTTATTTATTTAATTAAATATGTTTACTTTATTATTTAAAATATTAAATTGATTTGATCAAAATTTCGTTTTGGTTTTAATTAATTTGGAATTAATTAAAATTAAAAATCAATTTAGATAGTGGAAAAATCCACAATTTTGCATTGCTTGGTGGATTTAACACCTATCCCACTATGATAGTGCTCTTTGAAGTGTCAATAAGCTGAATCTCTTAGTGGAGCTTAGTGCTTGCATATATTATATACATAAAAGCTTATATTTTGAATGGAAGAGGGAGAGGAATGATGAATTTAGGGAAATTTTGCAGAATTCTAACTTCTCTCTGAAGCCCCTCTTCAAACTCTCATCTTTTCTTACTCAATTCCCATCAATTTTGAGTTCCACCACTTAAATCCAAGTTGGAGAATAGTAGAGAAGATACTCTTGGTGGTCTACTGTTGATTTGAAAGCCTAATTTGGGGAGAGAAGCAAGGATCAAGAGAATTTCTTCAAAGGTATAAGTTCTGAAACTCTGTTCTTTGATGAATGTTTTCATGCATGCTTTTAGAACTCAAATTAAATGTAGTTAGAGTACTTATTGATTATGATTTCTTCCGTTGTATGCTTGTACATTCCATCACATGTGCAGGGAGGGTTGCTCGCATTGAGCTGACTCCTCAGGATTTAAAGTCATCTTATTTTGGATTTTGGAGGGAAGAGGCGATGGAGATTTTTCTTTTTCAAGAGGCGATGGTGGAGTCTTTTCTCTTAATTCCTCTGGAGGGATGGACGGTGTTCTATTCAAGTCAACAGATATATGCGAGTAAATCTTTCTTCCTTCATTACGTGGAGGAGAGAGAATCTCGATCCCCAAATCCTTATACTGCAGAGAAGGTGTCCTTTCTTTAAGCGATGAGCTTGGTTTGTCACCTGTCTCCTTTGGCGAAGAGGAGGCGGTGAGCTGTTCTTCTACTATTTGTTTTTCAATGATCGATGCTCTAATCTCAAAATCCTTCTTCACCAATTTTCTCTTTTTTTTGCTGCGGAAGCTGAGGTGAGGAAGAGGCTTACAATTGAGAGGACCACTTCTTTGGCTTCGTAGGCTTAACCACATCAAGTGAAGCGATAAATCCCTTAATAGTCGCCAGAGAATGTTGTTAGTGATAATTCCCTTGATCAGCACATCTGGCTCATCTTCCATTAGGTCTTTCCTGGTGCATAATCTTGTCATCGTGAAAGGGAAGAAAAGTTGGCTTCTTAGCTTAAAGGACACCTCCCTGATCTGTGTAGCAATTATGCTACCAACATCCATAGGGATACACTGCATAATGCAGAAGATTTCCATGACTCTGTCCCTTGAGATGAAGTGGTCGTGTATTGTGGGAATCAACTTCTTGACAAAATATAGCTACAAGTTTGCCTCAGGAGTTAGACAACTTGGGGCCAGTGTTTTTATTCCCTTGGGATAGGTATTTGATAAGTTGTAGAAATACAAGTTATTGTAACATTTTACTTAGAATAATGAGGATAGATAGGCTCAAATATGCGTTGATAATACTAGGAATTCATGCTTAAAACTATATTTGCACTGAAGTACATTTGAAATCCTTACTGACCACATTTCATGAATTAACCTTTGTCGAAGTGTTATATTTTGCAGTTGATCACAGGGTCTGTCCGCATGCACCAAGGTCTTACCCGATGAAGGAACATTTGACCACATGCCTTGAGATCTCTGACACAATCCCAGTGGATCTTCTACCACAACTTTAAAATGTTGACCACGATAGTAGTGCTGAAATTCTCACCTACCAAGTCAGATATGGTTACTAATCAGAGTGGAAGACCCAAAACTATTAGCGCACGACTCTATAAATAAAGCCTTAACGTTCGTATGGAGCATATAGACATACATATAAAGATTCGAAAAGGCCCAAAAGGAAGAGACGAATCCTTAGCCAAAATCTTTAGACCACGAGAAAGAGCACATTTGAGAGCATCTCATAGCATTCTCTAACTTCTAAAAGCCCCTCCAATTTACCACCAAAAAAACTCACCAAAGTAGGTGCTTGAGAGAGCCTTCTCCATATCATACTGCAATTAGCCTCACCAGCAGCCTTAGCACCTCATCAGATTGAAGCAAGAGATTGCTGATAACTGCACATCACTTCTTACTTTTCCTTGTTGTATTGCATCTTGTGATTAAAACATTAACTCATTTTGTAATCGACATCTCCTACTTCTATATATTATCATGACTACTTTCATCATCTCATCTATCTTTACCATTTCTTTTTTCTTTTGTCATGGATAACTAAATACCACGGGGAAAATGAGAAGCTTAACACCATGAGTTAAGTCTAAGCTTTGACGATTTTAATCCGGTTTGCTTGACGTATGACTATGTAAATACTTGCCTATGATCACTCATAAAGTCAAGTAGCTTTAACCAATTGCCCGAGAGGGTAAGTAGTTGTGGACCTCACTAAGTAAAATAAGACATGTTTCTAGAAATAGAAATATCCTTATGCTAAAGGAAACATCATTCATGTGTCATAAAGATGTGACAAATATGGCTAGCCACCGAGAGGTGTGGGATGAACGGACATTAGAAAGCCTGGATTATCCTTGATGTTAGATTTAGGAACTTGGAATTAACTTCCCCCCAACCTTGCTTTCTCCATTAATTTTCCACTACAAGCTAAAGCTACTACTTTCTTAGAATTCTCACGATCATACTTAAGTTGCTCATTTTTTACTTATTTCATTTCATCGCATAGGTTCATGATCGCATGTCTTTAATTTCTTTTCCTTCGTTATAATTTATTTTAGCTATCGCTGCAAACACATCAACCATACAAACATTTTAGTGAACGAGTCTCTATGTTCGACCTAGTTCTCACCAAGAAACTTATATCCTATTTATACTTGGACTTGATATAAGAAAACTTGTGACAAATGCATAGCTAAATGTATAACATAGCTAGAACCCATCGCATAATATATCTCAGTGTAACATCATTCTAACACAATTTGAGCCTACCAACAAGTTTTTTGCAACAAGTTTTTGGCGTCGTTTCCAGGGATTTGACAATCATTTTTTTATTTTTTCTGTTTTTGTAGGCACCCCTTCAATCTAAGGAGTAATGTTAGCTTGAGAGACCAAGCTATAAAAAGTATATGAGTGAGGGTATCGCACCTGAATTCGATATTAACCTAGAGATCAAACGGGCATCTCGTCGCAGAGCTAGAAACCACATAAACCGAAGAAGGCACCAACCCAGGAATATGGCCAACGATCAAAATAATGACCTTGAAGAGGGAAATGGTCTACATGGACAGGGGGCAGTTGAATGAATCAAAATTCTACTGTTGGGATGAACCATTTTTGTACCGCCTTAGACTTGATCACATCTTGCGATGATGCATTGCAGAATCTGAAGTTCAACGCATCTTAGAGCATTATCATGAGTCCCTGTATGGAGGATATTTTGGGGGATAGAGAACTGCTGCAAAAATCCTCTAGAATGGTTCTTTCTGACCAACTCTATTTAAGGATGCTCAAGCCCATGCAGCAAGTTGCGATCGTTGCCAAAAGACGGGGAATATATCAAAGAAAAACAAGATTCCATTGACTTCAATCTTAGAAGTGGAGTTGTTTAACGTGTGGGGAATTGATTTTATGGGTCCTTTCCCTTTCTCTATTGGACATCAATATATTTTGCTTGCAGTTGACGATGTCTCCAAGTGGGTGGAGGCCATCTCCTACATGAAGAATGATGCAGCCACTATGGTCAAATTCCTGAAGAAAAATATCTTCTCTCGTTTTGGGATGCCTTGTGCATTGATCAGCGATGAAGGTACACATTTTATTAACCGCATCATTACTGCTTCTTAAAATCAATGTCAAACACAGGGTTGCAACTGCTTATCTCAAGACCAACGATCAAGCGGAGGTTCTTTGGGTCTATTAAATTGCGTACAAGATGTCGATTGGTATGTTACCCTATGCGTTGGTGGGAAGGCATGCCATCTCCCCCTGAAACTTGAGCACAAAGCACAATGGACCCTAAAAAAGATGAACCTTGATTTAGCCAGCGCAAGTGATGTGAGAAAGCTTTAATTAAACGAGCTTGAGAACTGGAGACTCACCGCATATGAAAATGTGAAGCTTTACAAAGAGAGGACGAAGTAGTGGCACAACAACAAAATCTATAAGAAGGATCTAGTTGTTGGTCAACGGGTGTTATTATTTAACTCTCGTCTTCATCTTTCTCTAGGAAAGCTCAAATCTAGGTGGTCGGGTTCATTCGTAATATGAGAAATCTTTCCTCATGGGACAGTAAAGCTGATGAATGAAGATGGAAGTAACATCTTCAAGGTCAATGGGCAACGAATAAAGCCTTATTATAAAGGCTTAGTTTATCAGGATAAAGAGTCCATTGACCTATGCAGGCAAGCTTGCCGCCTACGCTGAAGAGTCCTTGCGATGATTTCACTCCTACATTTTCAAGGACGTCTTCCTTTACTCTACTTTCTTAGTTTAACTTTTTTATTTTATTTGTTTTATTATTTTTGTTTAATTTTGCTTCAAACTACTTGAGTTTGGCATAAATTGAATTGATTTCTTGCGATGAATGGTTGTATGACGCGTTTGCTAGATCTGCACATATAAATAGAATATCAAATGATGACTTAGAGTCAATCACGCTCAACGCATCTAGAAGAAGGAACTCTTATCAAAAAATACCTATGAGCAGAAGCAAAATTGTTTCAAATTCCTTGTGATAGAAATAAAAGCATTCACAACCAAACATATAAGTTATGCATTTAAGAATAAATTACGACATGCTTTGAAAACATAAATACAAAGAGTCGAAAGACTCACCTTTGAAGAACATTTCTTCTGTGTTTCTCTCGGTCTCATCAAGAAACAACACCTCTCACTGTCGCTACAATGCCATGTCAATCATCCACCAAATCTGGCTATCGTTCACCACCGAACGGTCTTCTATATGAACAAGCAACAAGAAGGACACACAACTCAGTAACCTCGGTATTCTCATAATGAGAATCTAGGAAGTGTGGGCTCTATTGGATTTAGTAGAGGAAAGGAGGAAAGAACGATCGCACACAACGACAAAACAAGTGGGAGAGGTTTGAGTCTATCGTATAGACTGGTGCTTGATCGTTTAGCAAGAGGTATACGATCGTTTAGGTAATTGGGTTGATTGTTTAGACGATCGTTTAGGTAATCTCACTCTCACGTGCGATTTTTTAGTTGTTTAGGTCGACTGCGCGTGTACACGATCGTTTAGGAAAACTTGAGCTATCATGTAGGCTATCATTAACTATACGATGGACAGTGTAAAAATCTAAAGCGATTATCCCATATCCTTGCAAAAATGAAAACTATTTTCATTTTATCCTTTAGTTATGAAAAATGAAAACAACCTCCCATTTTCACGCACGGTTATGGAGAAAACTACCAACAATTGTCTTATAATTGTTTAATTATAAATAAACATAATAACTAACTTATCATATTATATTTATAACCTATAGTTTTAATATCACATGATATGCAACATATAAACCATAGTCCTTTTCTCCTATATTAGATGTAAATCATATTTATATCCTTTTCCTCCAATTAATGTATCTCATACATCATGTCAACTATATCATATATAATTGACTAGTTTATTCATATTATATATAATCAAACTCCCTCTTGTCAATTTGAACACTTCAAGTTGACCAAAAAACTAATTCTCAATTTGAATCCATTAAGCTACCAAGGGGACCTTATGAACCTGTGGCTTGAAGCTCCAATGGTACGTGAATAGCTGACTAAACTCTTTAGCCATGAAATCCACCATCTGTTAACTGCCAGACACTCTATTAAAGACCGACAATTGCACTCTCCTCACTATAGATATATTTTTGTGTCCATCAGATATAACCAGTTAGCAGTACGATAATCCTTCATAGATGCTCGTAAGTACAGTTGGGCCAATTTATCGTTTTGCCCCTATAGTTACATCTAACTCCTTAAGTACAACTGATCCCTCTAATGAACAATACAACATAGTCCTACTATGTGTGGACACCTCTTGGGCCATGAGAAGGTGTGTGGTGCCACATCGTTCAAGCCCCGGAATCAGCCTTTAAGGGAGCTATCTATCTACTTACCCTTGCTTCGGGGAAGGAGTGAACTCCATCTTGTGTAGCTGAGTTCCCAGCTCTCAAATCAAACGAATCCTCAAAGTGGTAGGTTTGAGTCGGCAATCTGGCCACTCACACCCATGCAAATCAAAGGACTGCCCTCAAAGGTAGAAGTTCCCAATTCACTCAGGATTGAGGTCATATTACCTATGGTCATCCTCGTGAAATGAAGTCTCTGTCATGAACGACGTTATATAACAAGACTATAACATTTCGTGGTCCAGTCTTATATAAACTCCTTTGTATAGGATGCCCTCGCTTGCATGTCTTCACATGAATGATCAGGATCAGGCCATCTATAGCAAGTCACAACACTTGTAACTCTTCTAAAAAGTGGGTTGCATCCGTAGTGTCACCAAGATAAGGTTCCTCTCCTATATCCATATACTACAAACCATTTTGATTATCACTTAAGGCATGATCCACCTGTCTGTCTCCACATACATGATTAAGTTACAACAGCAACCAGGGATCTTAGTTTATTGGTTTATGGTAAAGTAATTAAAACATCCCATGTTTCATAGATAACATTGAAGAAAATATCATATATTATTACATCACAAGCGTTTGTTCAATACAGTGTTTACAAACTACAGGACCCAACGAGAGTTTAGGGCATGAACCCCAACAATCTCTCACTTGTTCTATAATGAGTGGGGTGTACAATACAACTAGTACAAACCAATAAAATAGGACACTAAGGCCCAGTAAAAAAATCTCACACTTTCCCTAGTCCAGCCGCGGGCGGTCCCGTAGACCCATGCTCTGATGGTGACTCTAAAAAACTGTAGCTGAGAGCCTTCGTAAAAGGGTCAGCAACGTTGTGCTCCGAAGCGATCTTTGTGACTATCATGGCCCCTCGATGCACTATCTCGTGGATGAGATGATACTTTTGCTCTATATGTTTGCCGTGCTGATGACTCTTATCCTCCCTGGAGTTCGCCATAGCACTACTATTGTCACTAGAGAAGGTGATGGCCTAGACATGTCTGGAACAACTTCCAGATCAGTCAGGAACTTCCTGAGCCAAATGACCTCCTTAGTAGCTTCACAAGCTTCTACATACTCGAACTCTATCATGGAGTCGGCGACGCACCCCTCCTTAGTGCTTCACCACACTACTGCTCCTCCGTTAAGAGTAAACACTGATCCTGAAGTGGATTTTCGAGAATCCTTATCAGTCTAAAAGTCAGAATCCGTATATCCAGTAAGGATCAAATCCTTAGTTCCATACACCAGCATGTAGTCCCTTGTTCTCTGAAGATACTTGAGGATGTTCTTGACTGCGGTTCAGTGACCCTGTCTTGGATTAGACTGATACTTGCTGACGATCTCCACAGCATAGCAGATGTCTGATTTAGTACAGAGCATCACATACATTAAATTGCCAACGACGGATGCATAGGGGATCTGTCTCATCTCCTCAACCTTTTGAGGTGTCTTAGGACACATTTCCTTTGACAATGTAACTACATGCCTAAAAGATAGTAGGCCCCTTTTGGATTTTTGCATCGAATACTTGAGTACATCTTATCAATGTACGATGCCTGAGACAGCGGCTGCACTTTGTTCTTCCGATCCTGAAAGATCTAAATACTAAGAACAAACTAAGCCTCTACCAAATCTTTCATTTGAAATTGGGTCGCTAGCCAGTTCTTAACTACCACAGGGAGAGTTGACTCTTCGAGTTGGTACTGGTGAGGTTGTTTCAGTTGTTGGTATAGGCAGACTGAAGTTATTTTTGGACAAGAAAACCTATCTGTTACTGGATAATGTTTTCGCAGTTCCCCATATTAAGAGGAACTTAATCTCGGTTTATTGTCTCATTGAACAAGGTTATGCCGTCTCCTTTTCTGAGAGTAAAATGTTTATTTTCAAGAATGGGATGGAGATTGATTTTGGTTCAATGGAAAATAACTTGTATGTACTAAGGCCGTTAGTCATAAAAGCCTTGCTGAATACTGAAATGTTCAGTTTGGCAATACTAGCTAAAAGACCAAAGGTTTCTCCTAAGAAAAACGCCCATCTTTGGCATCGAGTGTTAGGTCACATCAACCTCAATAGCATTAAGCAGTTGGTGAATTATGGACTTTTAAAGAGTTTAGAAGAAAACTCTTTGCTGGTGTGTGAATCATGCGTCGAAGGCAAAATGACCAAACGACCTTTTACTGGAAAATGTTACAGAGCCAAGGAAACCTTGGATCTTGTACATTCAGACCTCTGTGATCCGATGAGTCTTAGGGCTCCAGATGAGTATGAATATTGTTGGGGTTGATGCCCTAAAGTCTCGTGTCCTGTAGTTTGTAAACAGTATATACAGACACTTGTGATTGTTAATATATGACATTTACTTCACATCTTGTTGTTTTACTCGGTTATTTGTTTTATTTTCTTTACCACAAACCAATAAACATAAAATCCTTGGTTATCTATATGTGACTCAAGCATGTATGTGGTGACATACAAGTGGATCATGTCTTGAGTGATAACCAAAATGGTTTGTAGTATATGGATAAAGGATGGAAACCTTATCCTGGTAACGCTACGGATGCAGCCCGCTTTATGGAATGGTCACAAGTGTTGTGACTTATCACAAATGGTCTGATCCTGATCATTTATGTTGGGGACATGCGAGCGGGGGCATCCTATACAAAGAGTTTGTATAAGACCTGACCACGAAGTGTTAATGTCTCATTATATAACACCGTTCATGATAGAGACTTAACTTCACTAGGTTGACCATAGGTAACATGACCTCAATTCTGAGTGAGTTGGGAACTCCTGCCATTGAGGGCGGTCCTTTGATTTATATAAGTGCGAGTGGGCAGGTTGCCGATTCAAACCTACCATTTTAGGGATTCATCTGTTTTGGGAGCTGGGAACTCAGCTACATAAGATGGAATTCACTCCTTCCCCGAGGTAGAGGTAAGTAGATAGATGGCTTCCTTAAGGGCTGATTCCGGGGCCTGAACGATGTGGCGTCACACATCTTCTCTTGGCCCGAGAGGTGTTCACACATAGTTGGACTATGTTGTATTGTTCATTAGAGGAATCAGTGGTACTTAAGGAGTGAGATATGACTAAAGCGGCAAAACGGTAAATTGGTCCAGCTGTACTTACGAGCATCTGTGAAGGGTCATCGTATTCATTATTGGTTATATCTGATGGACACAGAAATATATCTGTGGTAAGAAGAGTTCAGTTGTTGGTCTTTAGTGGAATCACTGACAGTTAATGGATGGTAGATCTCGTGGCTAAAGAGTTGAGTCAGCTATTCAAGTACCATTGGAGCTTCGATCCACAAGTCTATTAGGTCACCTGGGTAGCTCGGATAAAGTCAAGAACCAGTGTTTGGGTTAATTTGAAATATTCAAATTGACAAGAAGAAATTCAATTACATATAATATAATTGGACTGGTTAATTCTATATGATATAATTGGCTAAATGTATGAGATACATTATTTTGGAGGAAATTAGATATAAATATGATTTATATCAAGTAGAGGAGAAAATACTATAGTAGATATATGATATCAAACTATAGGATATAAATATAATATGATTATATTTATTAATTAAATTAATTGATTAATTATTTGATAATTAACGAATTTATCCACGTTCGGGCATGGGAAGTGGGGTTGCGATGGTTATGGTAACTGGAAGATTAAAACAATGAAAATCATTTTCATTTAATTCAATCATGCATTTGTATTCGCCCGTGCCCAAAAAGAATCCGTGAAAACAATCGCGAGAGCCTATACGATAGAAGCTCGTTCGTCTAAACAATCGTCTACTTCACGCGTTCTCTAAATGATCGTATACATCTTTCCTAAATGATTGTGTAGTTCTACTATACGATAAAAATTTTCACTATATGATAGCAGAGTTCATCTCTCACTTGCTTATTGTCTACATGACGCCTTCTCCTCCATCCTCTACCAAACTCACCAGAGCCCACTCTTTGGGTTTTTGACGCTGAGGATACCCGAGTTTCTCTTGTGGTGGTGTCATCCCTACTACATTGTTTGCGTACGTTCGAATCGTGATGTTGCAGTCGACATACTCGCTGGGTACTGGTAGATCGGTGGAAGGTTTTCTGCTGCTGAGGGTTCAGACATATGAAGACAGTCTTCATTTAGTATGAACCTTTTTCCTTGTGAATTATTGTATTCTGAGCATGCCGATAATGAGTTTAATATGCATAACTATATGTGTTGAATGTATGTCGTTTGTGTTTCAGTCACTGTGAAATCGGAGCGATCTAAACCCACTCATGGAACTCTAGGTATGAGATGCTTCAAATATTTTATCTCTTTCATAGATGATTATTCAAGGTACGGGTATCTCTACCTAATGCAACGTAAGTTTGAAGCCCTTGACAAGTTCAAAGAGTATAAGGCTGAAGTTGAAAACTTGTTAGGTAAGAAGATAAAAATACTACGATCTGATCGTGGTGGAGAGTATATGGACCTCCAATTCAAGAACTATAGGATAGAACATGGAATTATGTCCTAACTCTCGGCCCCAGGTACACCTCAACAAAATGGTATATCAAAAAAGAGAAATAGAACCTTGTTGGACATGGTTCGGCCTATGATGAGTTATGCTCATCTTCTAGACTCGTTTTGGGCTTTTGCAGTGGAGACTGTATTATACATTCTGAACAACGTTCCCTCGAAAAGTGTTTCTGAAACACTTTTTGAGCCGTGGAGAGGCCATAAAGGTAGTTTAGGCCATTTCAGGATTTGGGGGTGTCCAACCCACGTGCTTGTGACTAACCCGAAGAAGTTGGAACCGTGTTCGAATGTTTGCCTCTTTGTAGGCTACCTTAGGGAAATGAGGGGTGGATAATTTTATGATTCGAGTGAGAACAAAGTGTTTGTTTCTAAAAATGCTATCTTATTGGAAGAAAACCACAGCCAGGATCATAAACCAAGAAGTAAGCTTGTTTTACGTGAGATTTCTAGTGAGACTGAGACTATTAAGGGTTCAACAAGAGTTTTTGAACAGGCTAACAGATCAACAAGAGTTGTTGTGGTCGATACATCTAGTCAACCAGCTCAAGAGTTGAGACCGCCTCAACGTAATGGGAGGGTTATAAACCCACTAGATCGCTACATGGGTTTGACTGAAACCCAGAACATCATTTCTGATGATAGGGTCGGGGATCCATTGTCTTATAAGCAAGCAATGGAAGATGTTAACAAAGATGAGTGGATTAAAGCCATGAACCAGGAAATGGAATCTATGTACTTCAATCAAGTATGGGAACTTGTGGATCAGCTTGATGTGGTAAAACCTAGATGGTGTAAGTGGGTCTACAAGCGAAAACGAGGTGTAGATGGAAAGGTGCAAACCGTTAAGGCTAGACTTGTGGCAAAGGGTTATACCTAGGTCGAGGGAGTGGACTATGAGAAAATTTTTTCACTTGTTGTCATGCTAAAGTCTATTAAGATACTCCTGTCCATGGCCACACTTTATGATTATGATATATGGCAAATGGACGTCAAGACTACCTTTTTAAATGCTAATCTTGAGGAGACCATCTACATGGCTCAACCAAAGGGGTTCATAGTTCCAGATCAAGAGCAAAGAGTTTGCAAGCTTAATAGGTCCATTTATGGGCTAAAAAATGTAGCTAGATCATGGAACATTAGAGTTTACAGTATGATCAAATCATTTGGCTTTGATTAGAATGTTGATGAGCCTTGTGTTTACAAGAAAATCATCAACAACTCAGTAACTTTCTTGGTACTGTATGTGGATGATATCCTACCCATTAGGAATGATGTAGAGCTTCTGACTGACATTAAAAAAGTGTTCTAGGGATCCAGATCATTCGAGATTGTAAGAACAAGAGGTTAGCCTTGTCTCAGGCATTATACATAGATCAAATGTTAATCAGGTACAGGATGCAGGATTCCAAGAGGGGTTTATTACCCTTCAGGCATGGAATAGTTTTATCTAAGGATCAATGTCCTAAGATACCTCAAGAGGTGGAGGAGATGAGACGGATTCCCTATGCTTTAGCTGTTGGAAGCTTCATGTATGCAATGTTGTGTACCAGACCCAACATTTTCTATATAGTAGGGATTGTCAGTTGTTATCAGTCCAACCCAGGATTAGATCACTAGACAGCGGTCAAGATGATCCTCAAGTATCATAGGAGAATGAGGAACTACATGCTCGTGTATGGAGATAAAGATTTGATCCTTTCTGGATACATAAACTCTGACTTTTAAACTGATAGAAATTCTCAGAAATCCACATCAACAAGGATGCATCGCTGACTCCACTATAGAAGCCGAATACGTAGTCGCTTGTGAAGCAGCTAAGGAGGCTGTTTGGCTGAGGAAATTCCTTACAGATTTGGAAGTTGTTCCAAATATGGATTTGCCGATCACTTTCTATTGTGATAACAACGAGGCTATGGCAAATTTGAAGGAACATCAGAGTCATCGTAGAAGCAAGCATATCATACGAAAATATCACTTGATCAGGGAGATTGTGCATTGCGGTGATATGATTGTCACGAAAATCAAATTGGAGCACAACATTGCTGATTCGTTTACAAAGGCTCTCATAGGTAAAGTGTCCGAGGGTCATCTGGAGAGTCTGGGTCTATGGGACATGCGACATCTTGTCTAGGGCATGCAGGAGATGATATTAGGGTATAGAGTATGTGCTAGTTTATTGTATATTATACTTGTATTTTTTATGTATTGTACATTAGTCTCTCGAGGCATTAGGACAAGTGGGAGATTATTGGGATTGATGTTCTAATTCTCCCGGAGTCTCGTAGTTTGTAAGATGTACACATTGTTAGGAATAAAATAAGAGTTATTTTATTTGGCGTTTACTCATATCCAATAAATAAAGCTCCATGGTTATTGTATGAAAACATAAGCATGTATATGAGATATACAAGTGGATCATGCCTTAATTGATAACTTAAAAAGGTCTATAAAATAAGGATTAAGGAGGAATACTTGATCCTGGTGATACTACCGATACAACCCACTTTGTAGAGATTTACAAGTGTTGTGAACTACTACAAATAGTAGATCCTGACCATTCATGTGTAGACATGCGAGCGGGGGTGTCCTATACAAAGAGTTTGTATAAGACCAGACCACGAGATGACTGGTCTTTTTATATAATGTCGTTGATACTAGAGACTTATATAACGACCATAGGTGACATGACCTTAATCTGGACCAATGCATAACCTAAGGTGGGATTTCAACTATATGACATACCATATGACATATAATCAAACATACATCTTATGTACATTCACCAAAGACTAATGGACCGGGATGCTCAACCTTAAAATAAACAATAAAATTCTATCTATTACAAACATCCATCGAGCAAATTGGTTCACAGGCGAACCAGGTCTTAAACCGCCCAGGCGAAACCTCCCTGATCATTTAATAAACAGGCCAAGTATCCATGATCGTTTAGCTACGATCGAGTACCATTTACAATGCGATGAAGCATGTGGCACTTGATCGTTTATCGCACCAATTCAAACACACAAGTCTAAATGATTGTTTAGACGATGACGTTGCTGTGAAACACGATTTTCTAGACGATCATATAACAAGCGCTTAAGTAACAATTACTCCACGATCGTGTAGTCAGTAACTAAGCGATGAAGCTTGTTGAGCTACATTATCGTCTAGTGCGTGCGCATCAACATGCTGTCGAGTTTGCAACCCTTAAAAGTGACCGCAAGGGCAACCTTAGTCAATGCAAGCCATACGATCATGCTACACACATTAAAAGCCTAAATCTAGCACGTATGCGGTGGGTATGCATAAGTGTTGAGATGACCACATACAACCACCATATCTTACTTCCTGGATGCATGCAATATCCTATCTGTAGGGTGCATACGCTGTGTGATAGCAAATGGAGCTTATTCCTAAGTTCCCCATTCTTGCTTATACATTTCAATCCGCTCTCCCGAGTCTTACATTTGGATTTTAGACTACCCTTCTAAGTATGCCTAAATGATGAATAATGTGCTCATAAGACAAGGTAACTGCATGAACTTGGCTGACGCAAGACTATTTCTATCCTTTGTGAACACTTGCTTACATTGCTTACCGTGACCAACCACTTACCCTCCCGGACAGTTAGCTGTTGCTGACTCTACTCATGGACAAGCGTGCTACAGCTTCACACTAAGCAAATAAGGTTTTCTCACACACTCATGCAATACACACCTTCCGGTGGTTTGCTACATGATTCATATCCCTAATCCATGTGACTAAGTATGCGATACTCTAGTAATCTCATTAAGTGATGCAATGAAATTAAAGATGCTAAGTAAAGAAAATGGAGTGAGTCGAAGGAAACACAGAAATGCATTGAACACATAATGTATTAGTTCCTTAATCACAAAATTTAATACAATACAATATAAGAAAAAAAGAGACTTGCTTCCAGTGGATGTACATCAAGGCTGCCAGTGGTGCCATGGATGGGCGATGGAGCTGACTCTCTCAAGATCTAGCTCCGGTCATCACTCGGAATGGATGAAGAAGGTGAAGAACTCTCAAGCTTCTTCTCACGCATTTGTCTGGATCACAAGGATCCGCCCTAGGTGAAGCTCAGGCAAAAACCTTGGATAACTTGAAATTCTGCTAATCGGCTTCTTTATATAGAGCCTGGATCGCTGACAGCATTAATGGACTGCTCTGATTCAGACATTCGGCGCATTTAGTCCTTTTTGAATCTCTGTTGCTAACGGCATGGTAGGTGAAATGTCAACATCATCTTTTTCTTTTCTCGAAATGTACGTTGATGCATTCATTCCACCAACCTTGCGATGATCCCATTATCATGCATTATCGTGTAGCCGCAATCATTCAGTGACTACATTCACTTAATACTGCAACTCTACACGATGACCGCAATCGCTTGACAAGCGCAACTCCCATATGATGGACGCATGCGATTAATTATTGCAAGCAATAGAACTAAACGATCATATACCATTTTCTTAATGATCAAGCACTAGAATGGATTGCATAAGGTTTCTGTTGTTTAGTTCTCGAAGGCGCTTGAGTGCACTGCCAGAGGAAACGTCAGCTCTTGCGGCCAAGGATCCTAAGTGGAAACTGAGACTGGACCCCGATGATGAACCTATTAAGCCTGTGGTGGAGGAATGGAATGCAAAGAAAAAGGAGGAGAAGAAGGACAAGTGGAAAAGAAAGGAAGAAAAAAAAAAGGAAGGAGAAACGATGTTAGCACAAGGATGAGCACCAGACATTGGAGGAGCAGTCCACCACTACAATGGTGAAAGAAACGTTTACAGTGAAGTCTTCTAAGCCAACAACGAAAGCTTTAGTAGAGCTCTGGAAAGAAAGATTGGCCACATTTGAGGAAAAACACGGAGAGGGCAAAGAAGATGACGATGAGACAATAGCCCCTACACCCGGAGGTCAAGAAATACTGAAGCAAAAGAAGTAGCTGTTGCACTGAAGGCAGTCGAACATGTGACCAGCCCTGAGGTCACCGTACTCGTGTCCTTTGCAAAATGGACTCATGCGTGGGTTACTGAGTGCATAAAGGGAAAGTGAAGGAGGTTGGCTAAGTTTAAGGAAAAAGCTAGCTAAGTCATCATCTCTTGCGATCTGACAAGGAGGTTGCAGTAAAAAGAAGTCTGCCATGACTCTGTAGTGAAAGAAGAAAAATTGAAGAGTAAGAAGAAAGAAGATAAGAGTAATGCAAAAGATTCATTGGAGATCAAGAAAAGAAGAGAAATGAGTATGCGTAGAAGGGAAGACAAAAGGAAAGAAAAATAACTGGAACAACAAGAGGAGAAGAAGAGGCAACTTAAGCCCAAGCAAAAGGGAAGGACAAAGTGGTTGAGGCAACTCCCACCAAATAAGTTATAAGGATGAGGAAGAAGGCATGCAACAACATGCTGCTAGAGATAGGGTTCTTCCCGGAGCCAGCATTTTTACTCAAATACATCACACACATAATCGTAGAGCTTGGATGGGAAGATTTTTGCCAAAGCCCATCCATTGTAATTCCTCAAGTTGTGCATGCCTTTTACCATGGCCGTCTACATGATAACAAGGATGCAGAGATATTGAGCGTTGCAGTGTGCCTTTTCCCGCCCAAGACATAAACGAGTTACTCAAGTTAAAGAACGATCTTAATGCACCTGGCAATCGGATGATAGATCACAGAACAAAGAACACATGGCCAATGCATTAAGACTGTTGGCCAAACTTGGCTTCGACTAGAAAATCTCTCGCATGGGCTTCTAAATGTTTAACTCCAGAGGCGAGGTTATGGGTCTATTGGGTTAAGAAGAAGCTGATCCCTACAACGCTTGAAAAATCAGTATCAAAGGATCTCATGATGTATGCGTACTACATTCGAAGGGGCATCCCCATGGATGTTGGGTACATCATTGCAACTCAAATCAGGGAGTGTTTGGAAAACCCCGAGGCTAGCTCTTTTTCCCTTGGACCATCACCATCCTTTGCTTATGTGTTGGCTTGGATGTTGAAGAAGAGCCCCTAGATAAGGTGAACGGAGTGATCAGCAATCTAGTCCTGTGATGACTGTTGAAAAACTCTCCCACTGCCCCGAGCCAGCCAAAGTTACCAAGCGTCCAACCCGATTTATTGACCTAAATTCTCCATAGCATCTAAAAGCCAAACGAAAAATAGCAAAGTCCAAGGTGGAGGAAGTGGTCGCCACGAGCCCTGAACATAATAATCCTAAAGATTAACAATACTCTCTTTCGCCGTCGCGCAACCTTCACCCTCGTAGTCCTTTACTTTTGTCCCTTTTGCTTGATCCCCTGATATTGTTTTCCCCTCCCATTAATCCAAAAGCCAATTCTCGATCACTGCAGAAAACTCCTTCTGTGCATATATCCCCACAACCCTCCCACGACTAATTTTATGACCTACTCGGTTTGGGCACTAGCTCATCTAGCTAGCCTTAAAACATAGATGGTGAGAATTTGGCCACTTCATTGCACCACTTTCCTTGCTGCTCCCTATCACCGCATTCCCCTACACATCTGTTAACTTTGATGAACTTAAAGACTTTCTTCGCATAAAGATCAACTACCAGTTTGGCCCCTCTCCCAGTCCGTTCATCAGCTACATCGTGACGTTTCCTTGGCCACCAGCATACGCGCCACCAAAACCAACGCGCCCACGAATACTTCTAATTTTTAATTTCCTATCTCCAATAGGTATTCTTGTAGCTGATTGGTGGCCCAACTCTTCCATCTCACCTTCGCTAGCCTCTACACTTCCAAGATGAAGAAGGCTTTGATCCTAAACGCAGGGATGATGACCTTTTAGTGTAGACTTAAATTTGAGGGAGTTGTATTTATTCTATCCCTTTCCTTTGTTTTTGTGATTTACTTTTATACTCAGTGCACTATATTTCACTTCTATCTAGTGCCATGAATTCTCTAATTGATTGTGCTCACGACTTTGCATTTATCTTTCCTTTACTTGTTATCCTATATGCCTTTTCCTTTTGAAATTCTTTTTTATTTTATGTCTTTTTGTACGTTGACGAATTAGCAATCATGATGATACTTATGTAATTTCACTAAGTCCACTCCGTAGAGTCACATAGCTCATGTAGCCTCAATAGTTTTTTTCATAGTTTGACGGTCTAAATTTTGATGCGTGTAAGCCTTTGCTTAGACCTTTTTTACAAAATTTTTGAATGATTTTATTCTCAGTTTTTAGCAATGAGGACCTTGCTACTCTAAAAAATTTGGGAGTGAGAGAGGTCTGAGCAGATGCATTTAACTAAAATATTGCGTTTACTTTCATTAAATAAAAAATTTACATGTATAATCACAAGTTTACACTAATAATGAAATCCATTGTCAGCAAAGGGAAAACCCAACCTGATAAGAGTTAAGTTGTGAAAGAAACTTGTTCGTAGTTGGATACTTTGCATGACACATGTGCAAGTAAGCTAAAACGAAGGTAGGTGACCAAGATCAGCACACTGTACGTAACATTAAATAAAAACAACTCTAATGTCTGGCAAAGGTTAAACTTTCTAAGATAAGAGCTGAGTTGAACTTGGCACGTAATCGTAGTCGGATTTTCGCATGACACCCATGGGGCCAAGCCAAAATGATGTGCATAACCAAGTTCTATGCCTTGCTTACAAATTTAAAGAAGTAATCGCAAGCTTTTAAAACTTTCTTAAACAAACGCATTACAGAAAAAGGAAACAAAAGTGTTTGAAATGAGTAAAATGTTTTTTAGTGGATGCTTGCAAGATTCAAACTTAGAAAATATTTCTTAGAAGAAGTGACTAAGTTTAAGAGAGTAGTGTTGCTTGAGAAAGAAGTACAAGTGTGCAACATTTTGAGAAGCTAGTCCGCGCAACTTAGAAGTGTAGAGTAAGTTCGAATTTCTCTAGTAAAAGATATGCTTGAGGAGAAACGTTATTCTAAATTTGGGCGTGTGATAACTTGTAGAAATGCAAGTGATTGTAACCTTTTACTTGCATTGAAGTATATTTGAAATCCTTGCTCACCGCATATCATGAGTTAACCTGCGTCGAAGTGTTATATTTTGCAACTGATCGCAGAATTCGTCTGTATACGTCGAGCTCTTACCCGATGAAGGAATATTTGACAGCATGTCTTGGAATCTCTGACACAATCCCAGTGGATCTTCTACCACAACTTTAGAATGTTGACCATGATGGTAGTGCTGAAATTCTCACCTACCAAGTCAGAGATGGTGACTAATTAGAGCAGAAGACCCATAGTTGTCAGCGCATAACTCTATAAATAGAGCCTTGACGATCGTATAGAGCATATAGACATACATATAGAGATTCAAAAAGGCCCAAGAGGGAGAGAACAATATTTAGCCAAAATTTTTAGACCATGAGCAAAAACACATTTGAGAGCATTCTAAAGCCTTCAACTTTCAAAAGACCATCCGATTTACAATAAAAAAAACCTCGCTAGAGCAAGTGCTTGAGAGAGCATTCTCCATATCATACTACCATCAACCTCATCAGCAACCTTAGCACCTCAACAAATTGAAGCAAAAGATTGTTGATTACTGCACATAATTTCTTACTTCTCACTTTTCCTTGTTGTATTGCATTTTATGATTAAGACATTAACTCATTTTGTAATCGGTATCTCCTACTTCTATATATTAGCATGACTACTTTCATCATCTCATCTATCTTTACCATTCCTTTTTCCTTTTCCATGGGTAACTAAATTCCATGATGTAAAGGGAAGCTTAATACCATGAGCTAAGTCTAAGAAGGTTAATTCGGTTTGCTTAGTGTATGACTATGCAAAATAACCAATTGACAAAGAGGGTAAGTAGTTGTGGAACCCACTAAGTAAAATAAAAAGTGTTTCTAGAAATAGAAATAACCTTATGCTCAATGCAACATCATTCATGCGTCATAGAGATATGACACATGTGGCTAGCCACAGAGAGGTGTGCGATGAACGGATGTTAGAGAGTTGGGATTACCCTTGATGTTAGGTTTAGGAACTTGGTATTAACTTCCTTCCAACCCTGCTTTCTCCATTCATTTTCCACTTCAAGTTAAAGCTATTGCTTTCTTAGAATTCTTAGATCATTCTTAAGTTACTCATTGCTTACTTAGTTCATTTAATCACATAGGTTCATGATCGCATGTCTTTAATGTTTCTTCTCTTTTTTCTTTACAGTCTTATTTCCCACCGCCTGCTTTTTAACACCTTTCTTTACAAGCTTATCCTTTTAATGTTTTTCTTGATGCGTTGGGCTTTTGACCACCGTTTCGCATTACTTTTTTTTTTTCTCACTTTTTGCTCCAGTTCCCTTACAACTATTTTTGTCGAATCTTTCATTATTGGCACATAAGGCCTAGTTCTGCCTACAACGCCTACGTTTTTTGACTTCTTCACCGCGAACCTCTCTTTGAAATTCGATCGATGCGATTACAATTTGGACATCACCCTTCAATTTTTGTATGCCTGCTTTCACCTTTTCCTTCTTCTTAGCCAATTTAGTTGTAATCTGTTCCACATAGGATGCAGGGAGAACTATCTCTTCTTGTGTTCTCGAGGTGCGCCTTACTTCTTCATCCTCTTCCAAATCTATAAGGTCAGCATAAAATGTAGCTGCCTTATCCTTTTTCTTTTCTTCTTCAACATTCTTCTTTTTCACTTCTTACTTCCTAACACTTAGAGTCCCATCCTTAGTGCGAAGTGGGCTCAGTTTACTTAATGTGAGCAGTTCAGGGCCATTCGCTGTAGGGATAGACCCTTTTAGAAAAACTTCTCCTTCCTTTATAGCCATTCCCTTGCTTAACTTATTCACAACTTCTTTGACATCTGAACTCTCTAGCGACTTCATACTTGTGAGGAGTTCTTGATGCGTGTAAATTGTGATGCGTTATGATGTGAGTTTGCGATGATGTGTGTTATGCAGTGATCATGCAATTTTCCTAACAAAATCGAAGTATAAGCCTTATTAGGTTTCTTGGTAAGTCTAGGGTCGAACATAGGGACTACTAAGTAAATATGCGACAGTCACTTTGATTCTCTTGTGGTAGTAAAAACAAATGAAGTGGATGGTGTTTTGATTAAAGGTTTTTCCTATGCAACGGAGTTTGAACACAGAGTTGATGAACGCGTAGAGTTATAATAAGTATGCGATGAAGGGGTTAAGAAGGGGTTTAGCTAACATTTTTTAAGACGATGTACAAGGTATGTGATCATGCTACACACAAATAACAGCATGTCATTTCTCAATGCAGAATGCCATAATTCCTATTTCTTGGACGCATGCGATGTGTATATGAATTAGTCGATATGACTTATGTCTAAGCCTCTACTATTGTCTATGTGATGATGAATTATACACACATAAAACAAGATGACCGCATATAATCATTCCTATTTCTAGAGCGTATGCGTTGTGTAAATAGCAATAGAACTTATGTCTAAGTTTCTATTTCTTGCTTATGCTATTCTAATTCGACTCTCTTAAGCCTAGTTTCTAATCTGACTCTCTCAAGTCTAGATTCTATTTTTAAACTACTCTCTCAAGTATATCTAAAGGGTGAAATGATGCATATATAAGACAAGATGATCACATAAAATGTAAATCTTAAGTCATGCTAGCTAAGTACTTCTCAACCCATTGAGAAATTTAGCTACTCATGCGAAGTGTGGAGAGATTGAACATAGATTGAAATGAGCATTCCATTTTCTGTAAATAAAGTACTGAATACAAAATAGCAAATGGATTTGAGAGATAAGAAGCCCGGTAAGCGATGTCTTGCTTCCCTTGGCCTTTTACACTGCTCTTTTTCACTCCAACTCTATTTTAGATGTGTATTCCTGCTCTCGCAAGTGTTAGACCTCTCTCCTGTTTAACGCTTTCCGACAGTCTCTCGATCTGTCAGGGAATGATCTCTCGGCTTCCTCGTCTCCTTGCTCTTCTCCGTCCTCTAAGTATATGTATGAGTAACATGAACAGACTAACTGCTTAACTCTCTAAATTGCCAAGCTCGGAACCCATTTTACAATGGTGGCCTTCGGTATTTATAGAGCTCAAGGTGAAGCAGTCTTTCTTGCTAATAATTTCAATGATGTGCGGCACTAATTCCCCCTGCTCTGATGTGCCGATTAATGGTCACTGAAAGTTGAGTGTAGTTGCTATAGTGTGGCTTTTAACGGTTTGTCAACTAAATTCGGATTTGACCGTCATCAGCTTTCTGTCCCATCGTTATTTATTATACTGTCACCTTGATGCGCAGTCTTTATGTGGCCACCTTTTTAAGAAACTTCTCATGATTGCATACGATCATATGACTTGCGATCGCAATCTTCAAACGCGCTGACGCCTTGTTCCTTTGGATTACATTTCACTTGCGCCATCGCATTGTTCCTGCACAAATAAGTAAATTAACAGTTTTTATGCGATGGGTGCTTACGATCGCAATTCCTTTTAGTTTAGCGCTTTTGGACATGATATTACTTATTTTACCATCGCATTCTCTCATTGTTTTACTTATTTGAGCTGTAATAACTTGTATTTCTACCAGTTATCAGTTCTCTAAAAATCTCCCTTTCATTTCTTTTCCTCACCTCGTTAACGCCCTCCAGGTCATTTCTAGCTAGCAAAAGTAGGCATATACCTAACTCACGTCTGTCGAGGCAGACCTTCTCTTTGTTTGGTCCTACGACAAGCCTCATGGTGGATGGCTTAATTTGAACTTTGCTCTCTTGCAGCGATGAATATCTCAACATGGCTGATTCATTATGGAAAACTATCGTTGATGATTTAGGGCTAATAGGGACAGTTGGTTGCAGGGCAGGAAATGGATCGATTTGGGGGGAAGGTTGGATATCTAAGGAAGAAGTAGAAGGACGAATGGATGGAATTGCTAATGGATGAGGGTTAAGAGGGATGAATGAGCAAATCTATTGGGTGATTTGTGTTTGGGATAAAAATGGATGGAGTCCCCTCGCCAAAATGGCCAATTGAAGTTGACAGCGAGGGGACTAGGAAGATGAGAACGCAGGTTGTGGGTTTGGGGAAAAAGGCTAGGCAAAGAAGAGCTTGGCGCCTTTTCCTTGTCATTCCGTTGGTTTTTTTTGAAGATTTTGTAGGGTGAACTGGTCAAATAGGAAGGGCTAAAAGCTTCGTCGAAGTGTCATCATAAAATAGCAAGAATGAGAGAGATTTTTAGAGAGCTCAATCAAAATTACAGGGAAAACGAAAGAGGAAGAAGCTGAGGGGAAGGGGTTTTATAGGGCCATGTGGCATTGAGATGATGACAACAATGTCATGATTGCGCATTAATAACGTCTGATGAAATGTGTGTCAAGCGGTGCATGTGACGATGTCACTTCAAATTATATTAACTGTTGGAAAATCGTTGGGTACCTTCACCCGTGTTGAGTTTTTTAAATACGATGAGGTATCACTCATCGGACCCATACTAAATGCAACTCTCATTTGTTTTTCCCAAAAATTCTAAGCGTAAACATACCAATCACAACTCATCAACTGATTAAAAAACAACCAATTCTCATAAAATTTAAGAAATTCAAATAAATTAAAGAAAGCATGAAACTAAGAAAGCGAAATAATTAAAGAAAAAAGTTAAGATGCGTCCTTAGTGAGGAATTATCATTGTCGCCGCAAACCATCCTTTCTCCTGCTTTTGGGCTTTCCAAAATCAATGGAAACTTTCTCGTGATCAAGCTGCCTCTATAATATGGTTTAATTCTTTGTCCATTAACTTTAAACAAATTTGGACCATCTTTATTTTTTAGTTCAATAGCTCCATAAGGGAAGATTTCCTTGATAACAAAAGGTCCTGACCATCTTGACTCCAATTTTCCTGGAAAGAAGCATAATCAGGTGTTAAATAGGAGGACTTTTTGGCCTACAAAGAAACTTTTCTTATTGATGTTTGATCAAGTCTTCATTTGTCTAATTCATTCAACTGCAGTTTCCTTAAGTCTCTGATTGTATTTAAATCAAGGTTCAGCTTCTTGGTGGCCCAATGAGCTTTATGCTCTAGCTCCAATGACAAATGATAGGCTGTTCCAAACACCAACGTATAAAGAGACATTCCAATAGGCGTCTTATATGTGGTTTGGTAGGCCCTAATCACTTCATTTAGCTTCTGCGCCCAGCCCTTGTGAGTTGTGTCGACAACTTTCTTGAGAATAGTCTTTATCTCGCGGTTGAAAATTTTAGCTTGTCCATTTGTCTGTAGATGATATGTCGTTGCAACCCTGTGATGTACACCATATTTTATCAGTAATTTGAGAATGATTCGACTAATAGAGTGCATATCTTCATTGTTTATGATCACTCAAAGGGTGCACGCGTAAAGATATGCTTTTGCAGAAATTTAGACACAGTTGTCGCTTCATTGGTAGCACAGGAGATTGCCTCGACCCATTTTGACACATAATCAATGGCTACTAGATTGTAGTTTTGGCCACATGAAGGCAAGAACTGGGCCATGAAGTCTATGCCCCACACATAAAATAGCTCGAATTCCAAGATTGCAGTCAGTGACATTTCATTTCTCTTTGAGATATTACCAACGCACTGGCAGTTGTCGCATTTCATCACAAATTCTCTGGCATCCTTGAACAATGTAGGCCAGTAATACTCATACTGAAGGATATTAGCAACCGTTTTCTTTCCTCTCAAGTGGCCTCTAGAAGGCGATTCATGACATTTGGGATAGTGTGCGGTGGTATGTAGTCTAAGGAACACACTGTTGAAGATGTGGTCAGGTCTGCGCTTATGAAGAGTAGGCTCATCCCAGTAATAGAATTTTCACTCATGTATCAACCTCTTCTTCTGTTGCACATCAGAAAATTGCTTACATACCAAGAAATTTACTATGTCTGTGTACCATGGTGCAAAGTCATCTATCTTCAACACTGATTCATCAGGAAAGTATGCGTTCACTTCCGGTTGCATGTGATCAACTTTAATATTCTCAAGATGGGACAAACGATTAGCTACTTTGTTCCCAATTTCCTTTCTATCAAAAATCTCCGTATCAAACTCCTGCAGTAACAAAATTCATCTGATCAGTTGAAGTTTTACTTCCTTCTTAGTCATCAAGTATTTAATCGCAGAGTGGTTGTTGTGAATGATGACTTTTGACCCCAATAAGTAGGCTATGAATTTTTCTACAGCAACACTACTACCAATAGTTCTTTCTCAATAGTTGTGTAATTTTCTTACACTTCATTAAGAGTTTTGCTAGCATATGCAATAGGGTGAAACTTTATCTTTGCATTGAATGAGAGTAGCACCCATTGCATAGTCACTCACATCACACATCAATTCAAAAGGATGTGACCAATCATGTGCGATTAAGATAGGTGTTGTGACGAATGCTTGCTTCAATGTCTCAAATTCCTATAAATAGTTATCATCAAAATTAAAGGGTCTATTAACTTTGAGTAACATGCTCAATGGACACACTATCTTTGAAAAGTCTTTAACAAATTTGCAATAGAAGTCGTGGTGACCTAGGAAACTTCTCAATGTCTTCACATTTGTTAGAGGAGGTAATTTTTCCACAGCTTCAATCTTGGTTTTATCAACCTCTAAGCCATATTTAGATACCTTGTGTCTGAGCATAATCCCCTCATTTGCCATGAAATAGCATTTTTTCCAATTCAAAACCAAGGTGGTATCTTCACACCTTCATGACACTAGCTCGAGGTTAGTTAGGCAGGATTCGTAGGATCTTCCAAATACTGAGAAATCATCCATCAATATCTCAATTAATTCCTCTAGACAGTCGAAAAAAATGGCCATCATGCACCTTTGGAAGGTGTCTGGCACATTACATACCCCAAAGAGCAAGCACTGAAAGGCGAATGTCCCATAAGAGCATGTGTGGTATTTTCTTGGTCTTCCGGTGCTATCATTATTTGATTGTATCCTGAATATTCGTCCAAGGAACAAAAGAAGTCATTTCCTGATAGTCTATCATGTAGGGGAGATAGTCGATTCGGTTTTGTCGATTTTGGGATCAATCAAGAACCAATCCAAACCAATCAGTTTTATAAAGAAGAAATCCAAACTGATGTCCAATAAAGGGAAAAAAAACCAATGGATTGGTTTTTATTTGGTTTGATTCTCAATTTTTTCCATCTCTGTTTTGAATTGGTCCTTTTTGCTAATTGAAAATTAAAATTAGATTCATTTCTTTTTTTTTTTTTTATAGATAGAAATTGGACATTTTTTTCTTGGCACTTACTAAATAAAAAACATAAAAACTCCATAATAATTAGTCTTCTTTTTCTAAAGAATAAATATATATACACAATAATAGTTAAAAACACTAAAAGAAACTTAATGTTAGAGTTTATTTTTAAGGATATATACCTTCGGTTCAGTTGTGTTCTGATTGGTGATCCGAACCAATACTTTTTTGTTACAAACCTTATGTCCAATTTTATAATAAAAAACCAAACCAAACCAGTGGATTGGTTTGGATCAGTTTGGTTTTTCAGTTTTTCAGTTTTTTGTTGCACTTCTATTATCAAGCATCTAATCAAGAAATAACAATGGGAAATGGTCCTTCTTAGTTGTTGCGTTCAATTTCTTGTAATCCATGCATATTCTCTACCCAATGATAGTTCGAGTGGGTGTTAATTCACTATTTTGATTTGGGATTATAGTGATTCCTCCTTTATTTGGCACACTCTAGACTGGACTTACTCATTTACTATCAGAAATAGGAAAGATTATTCTTGCATCCAATCGCTTAATTATTTCCTTTTTCACCACCTCCTTCATCGTAGGGTAAAGATGCATTGATGTTCCATTGAACTCTTTTTTCCTTCTTCGAGTCTTATTTTATGCATGCAATAAAAGGGTTGATTCCCTTTATGTCTGCAAGGGTCCATCAGATGGCTCGGCTATATTTCTTTAGAACTTTTAGAAGGACTTCTTCGTTGTTTGGAGTAAGCATAGTTGAGATAATAACAAGAAAAGTTTCTCCTTCACCGAGAAAGCATATTTTAAATGATCAGGAAGAATTTTCATTTCCATTGCAGGCAGCTGCTCCAGCAAAGGTTAAACTTACTTTCTTGGAAATCTAAGTCCGGAGGCTCACAATTCTTTTTAATTGCTTTCGCCACATAACATGTGTCAGGGAGCTATATGTCGACTTCACTTTCTTTATCTTCACTATCACCTTCAAAATTTGTTTCAAATGGTCAATCGTCATCTGCATCAATAGCTTAACATGCGTCCATTTCATCCAGGTATTTCAGTGCCTTGAGGATGTTGAATTTTACCTCTTGTCCATTTACTCTATTGTTATTTCACCCTTATGCATGTCAACCTGCATACACCCGATGGATAGGAAAGGTCTGCCGAAAATGATGGGCACATCTCAGTTTGCTTCGTAATCCAAGATTATGAAGTTTGTTGGTAAGATAAATTTATCAACACTCACCAGTACATCTTCAATTATTCCTCCAGGGTGTGTCAGAGAAAGATCCGTCATTTGTAATGTCACCATAGTAGGCCTAACTTCCCTAATTCCTAATTTCTTGAAGACGGATAGGGGACATCAAATTTATGTTGGCCCCTAGATCGCATAAGGCTCTCCCTATGTCAACACCTCCAATGGAGCAAGGTATGGTGAAAATCCCAAGATCTTTCATCTTTGTTAAGATGTTCTCTTGTATTATGGCGCCACATTCTTGTGTCAAAACCACCGTCCCAAATCTATCAATCCTCCTTTTCTTGGAGAGAATATCGTAAAAAAATTTCATAGATGATATCATTTGTTCCAACGCTTCTACCAAAGAAATTTTGATATACAACTGTTTTAACACATCTAAGAAGCACCGAAATTGGCTTTCGTCATTCTTTTCCTTTATCCCCTGTGGATAAGGTGGTGATCGCATCTCAGGTAATGCATTTAAGGTTGAGGTGTTCATATATGATCTTCTGCGCTCATTTTCTTGGTTTTCTTGCTTCGAGTTGTGCACTTTTGAATTCTGTATTGGTTGATTATTGGGTAGTTGGTTAGAAAAATCGTTAATCTATTCAGTGGTTGATCTGATTGATGAGTTGTTTCTTATGGAATCTTCCTTTAATGGCTTCCCGCTTCTCAATTTCACCGTGTGACATTACTCCTTATCTGAGTTTCGCATGGTGTGGAACATCTGTATTGCTTGCGAAGGTTCCATGTGGTCGATTTTTCAATTCCCTGCAAGCTGATCCACTTGAAGTTTTAGATTCTTGATAGATGATACCTGACTTTGCAGTAGGGCTTCGTTCTTTTGTATGTACTCTTTGAGTAGATTCTTAAATGGGGATGATGAAGTTTATGGCTACTGTGATGGACTTGGCAATTGTTGGTGCCTTTGTTATCCTTGGTGGAACCCCGGTGGTAGGTGGTCTTCTACTCATATTCCAATTGTCATGTTAATCTGCATGTGGTTGTTGATCCCCACTCCTCCCAAGAGAAATTTGGTTGATTTCTATAGCATGGATTGTAAGTATTCGAGAATGGGTTGTTCTTGATGAAGCATACTGATTGTGGGTTATGCGGGCACATCTAAAAAACGTGTGGTCCATTGCATACTCTACATTTTAAGGCAGTGACTTGAATCATAGAGTTAATCGATCACCATTCTCGATGCCATTTTTGTTCACTATCATAGTTTGTAGTAGCTTCGTCATGTGATCATTTGCATTTACAGTGCTGTGATGGTGTCATTATCCATTCTCGAATTGTTTTCCCTTATTGAACTTGACTGTGATCCAAATCCCTTGTCCTCCCAATTTTCTTGGTTTTGTGAAATCTAGTCCAAGATGGCCTTTGCCTCAATGTATGTCATTTGTAGCAAGCCACCTTCTGTTGCAAAGTTAGTTTCCGTCTATGATGCTTCGATAAGTCTATAATTATCCATTCTCCATTTGTATGCAGTCTAACAAACCGTTATGAAGGCAGTTTTTGTACTAATTTCTTGAATTTATTCCAAGCATTACTCCAGGTTTTTCGATCCCTTTGTTGACAATTGGTGATGTCTCTTCGCCTCTTTGCATTTTTTGTAAGAGGGAAAAACTTCTTCATGAATTTAGCCACCATCTGCTCTCATGAGCTGATTTCACCCGATTCTAGCTCATACGCCCATTGTCTTGCTTCATCTTTTAAAAAGAATGGAAACAAGAATAATCAAATTTCCTTAGCTAAGACATTTGGAATTGCAAAAGAGTTGCAAATCCCAATGAAGCTTTTTAAGTGGGCATGAAGATTTTCTCGTGGCACGCCTCCAAACTGTCTGACTGTTTGGTTCTACAGCATTACTGATTTCATCTCAAATCAAGTACCTTCAGTTAATGGTCGCATTATGCCTGGTGAAAAGTCATATAGGTTGGGCAAAGCATAGTTTCTAATTGGTCTCTTTCGATCATTTGCAAGAAGTATGGGATTGGCAGGCGCCAATGCGTTATGCACTGCACTATTGCCTCCGTTATTGATCACGTTTAGTTCTACTAGGTTGTTTTATTGATCTCCCATTATTTGAGGCTTGTTTCTCTGTTGTCTTTTCTGGTTTGTTCTTACACGTCTATAGAAGGTCTGGTTGACTTCAGGGTCATATACTAGTTCAAGCATTGTGCTTTCGCTCATGTAATGTATTGCTCCATTTCATAGACAAGGGTGCAATACACCTAAAATTGAGGTCCTACGAAAATGGAAAACGAAAATTTCAGCATAAATTAGTTACCGTCGTCCCTGGCAACAATGCCAAAAACTTGTTGCTCTTCTAAATGATGCGATGATATAATCGCCTTATGTCGTGCTTTGAATCCTAAATGCGATGAATAGTTTATTTTAAATGCAATGTTTTCCTATTTAGACCAAAGTGCAAGTCTAAATAGAATGGTCTCGATGAGCTCTGAGGTCAAACTCAGGGTCATACAACTCACGTGCGATGAAATGGTTGTTTAATCTTAACGCAATAGTTTGTTTTCAAATATGCGATAAAATGTTGTTTCTTAGCTAATGAATTACTTACAAATATGGTGGAGTGTATGATGACAAGTGTGTGAATGGTGATGCGATGAAGGATAATGAATGTGTGATGACAAGTATAATCATTAGATGAAAAACGTGTGTTAAAGATTGAGAAAATATCAATAATAAGACAGGGTTTGAGAAAGATCATCTAACATTTTCCTAAGCAGTACATAAGTCATGTGTTCATGCTATGAACTCATAACGCAATGAACTTCACTTCTCAGTGTTTTGAGCCACAATGTTCTATCTCTAGAATACACGCTATGAGTTTTGATTGCAACAGGTTATCTTTATTTCTAAAGTCACTTTTATCCTTGTTTAATGAATTCCACAATCACATTCTCTCTCAAGCAATCAATTGTTTTCTATCTATACATTAAACAAGGATGAAGGCCTATTATGTACAACTTAGTAAAAATGTTAGCTTATCTTCCTTAACCCATTAAGGGCATTTTTGGGGGCTCAATATCCTATATGGGGAGATGATATAGCCCCTATACCAACGTTTGGCCTACTGATATACCATCTCCTTTTTTCATTTCCTTCAACATGTGCATAGTAACCTTCATTTAAGAACTCTCTCAGCTTCTCCAACCCCCACTTCCTATGTCTCCTCCTTTCTTATACCCGATCGTCAGTTTCGTCACTCTCTCCTCCCTTACTATGGCCCACTTATGTTTTTATTTCTTTATTCTTTTCTTGAGTTTATTTCATTATATATCGGGTGTAATTTTTTTCCACTATATTCATTTTATTAAGAAATCATAGTATTTCAATCTAGTTCCATGCACCCATTTTTTACCTTCAATTTACATGCATCGTTTTTTCCTCTAGTGTCCTATGATAGAGTATATTAATAATTTATTATCTATAAATTATATCATTCAGGTTATTATTTTTATTTGCTTAGTATATCAATTATTTTTCTATATAATACCCATTAAAAAATCACAATATTTTGGATTAAATCTTTGTACACAATTTCTCAAAAATAAAAATAAAAAATCTCTTCATATATAATATCAATATTCAAAATCTACTATCCAAAAGCCCATTATAAAACATCAATAGAAAACTATCCGTGAATATATATGAGAAAAGCTTCAATGAAATCCCTAAAATCAAATAGAAGCAAAACCCTTTTTTTTTAAATGCCTCACTAAAATATTTAACTGACTATTCATAACCCTTTAGTTCTCGATAGTTTTTAGAAACAAAATTTATAAATACTAGTTTCACTCGTTTATTTTTTATTTTTTTATTTTTTTTATTTACCTTACTTATGAAGACTCTTTTCAAAATTCAAATCATGATTGAAGATTATATACATACATACATACATACATACATACATACAATATTTTAGAAAAAAAGTTGGTACGTCCATCCCTGGCTTAGAATTAAATTTTGTATTAGCAATGGTGGGTTTCAAGTGAGGAATGGATAGAGCTTCAGCCAATTTCTTGGTAGAGCTAATATTATACTTAGACAAATTTTCAACAGGCTATTTATAGGCATTAGAAAAAAGGTTTTTTTTTGTCTCTCTCTAATGATGCACCGACACCTTGTATTTAACTCCATGCCTTGTTGTGCCGACTACTATCGTCACAAATTCATTAGTTTCGCTATAGGTATCTCAAATCAGCGACTAATTTGCATCTTGATGTGACATTCACTGCCTATGCATTTATTGTTTTCTCTCTTCATATTTCATCTCATCGAGTAGTTTTCTGTATTGCAACGTTGGGCGCTTAGTTGATCTCATCTTTATGTTCATGGCTGCAATGTTTGCTTCCTTGGTCATTTTCTTCATTTTTCTTCAAATCCTATGTTCAACAATGACCAATTTTATAATTTTTAAGATTTATGATTATTTGCTATGAATTTCTTGTCCATTTAACTCATTTTCTTGTAAACATTTCTAATTATTTTAAAGAAATAAATACAATAACTTGTATTTCGACAAGTTATTAATAGGTTTCATAATAGGATTATATATCTATAAGTAGTCAATATCAGCTATTTGATGAAAATCTTTTGTGACTAGACGAGCTTTGTATCAAGCTGTAGACCCATCTGAGTTTCTTTTAATCTTGAAAATTCACTTGGAACCAACCATCTTTTGATCCTTTGGTAAAGGGACCAGTTCCCATGTTTTATTTTGAAATAAAGCAGAGTATTCATCATTCATCGCCTATCACCAATGAGGACATTTTAAAGCCTCTTTGGCATTTGGAGGTTCAACGTCAATGTAGTCAACCAATAAAGCCTTGTGTTAAAAATTCCCTTCTTCCTCGAGTAATCGTGGAATGAGAATTTTGTGTAGGTGGTTGAACAACTAGTTGGGATATGGGCAGAGTATCAAGGCAATCTTGTGAATTGGAACTTGGTGCTGAATTATCATTGGTGGAAAAAGCAAGTGATCTAGTTCCTTTATGGAAGCGCGTGAACGTCGTGTTATCATATTCAATTTTGGAAATTCTAAAATATAGAGAAAGAACTAAAAGCCATACAGGATAAACATCTAAATTACAACATGCTTTAAGAGAAATTAAAGGGAAAAATCAAACTATACCTTTGAAGACCGTATTTTCTTCAAAATCTTCTTTCTTCGCTAGAACTCGCAAACCTCAAAAGACTTCTTCAAATTCAATGAACAGAGAATACAAGGACACCATCACTTTGATTTTCCTTGCTATTCTCAAGGTAAGAATCAAAGGAGTTGTGGACTCTTCGATTTTTAGTAGGTAAAAACAAAGTTTGGGAGAGTTCTTTGGAATAGTGCATAGACCTTTTCTTCTTCTTAAAAAAAATAAAAATAAAAAAATAAAAAATAAAAAACTTTCTTTTTGTTCTTCTTATCGTGTGTGGGAGAGATGGGGAGTTATTCTAAAATAACTCCTCTACCAACAATACGTTGATTAACTCCCTGTTTTTATATTAATGTAATTATATTAAAATAAATTTAATATAATTAAATAAATTTTAATTTAATTTAACTATATACTAAATCATATTTAATATATGACTAAATAAATAAAATTAATTAATTACACATTAATAAATTAAAATTACTTATTTTAATCATACGCAAATAATATTCTCACATAATCTATAGTTTTAATATGAATCTCATTCATTTTAATTTAACCTATAGTTTTCTATAAATCTCATTCATATAATTAATATCTGAATCCTATTTAAATATTTATCTCTCTCTTCTAACTTTATATTATAATGTATCCATATACATTATATTAATTGCATCTCATAAAATTAATTCCATAACTAATTTGGACAATTCAAATTAATCCAAAATTAACTGATTCTTACTTAATGCTCAATGAGCTAGCAAAGGGATCTTATGGACCTACATATTAGAAGATTCAATTATATGAGATTAATTAATTAAACTCTTTAATTAAATTAATCAATATTCATTAACTATTGGGTATTCCACTAAAAACCGATAGTTGCACTCTTCACACTGTAAATATATTTTTTGTGTCCATGGATATAACCAATCAACAATAATTACTCATAACTACAGTTAAGTCAAATTACTATATTACCCCTATAGTTACATGTAAATTCTTAAGTATCACTAATTCCTCTAATGAACAATTAGTTATAGTTTAACTATAAACTAGACCCCTCTCTGGTGAATGAGAAAGTGAGGTGCCTCATTATTCAAGACCCGGAATCAGCATTTAAGGGAGCAATTCATCCACTTACCCTATGACTAAGAAGGAGTGAATTCCATCTTATGTAGTTGTGTTCCCATCTCTCTACTCGAATAAATCCACAAAATGGTTAGCATATTGAGTCTGCGAATCTGGCCAGTCTCACCCATAATGATCAAAGAACCGCCCTCATAGAAAGGAGTTCACAACTCACTTAGGATTAAGGTCAAGTTACCTATCGTCATCCTAGTGAAATGTAAGTCTCTTCAAGTAAAAGTGTTATAAAATGAGACTAAACATTTCATGGTCCGGTCTTATACAAACTCTTCGTATAGGATACCCCCACTCACATATCTACACATGAATGTTCCAGATAAGATCATTTGTAACACTTTACAACTATGGTCACAATTACAAAGTGTGTCATATCTATGGTGTCACAAGAATAGTGTACCCAGCCTTATCCATATGTCACAGACTGTGTAGGTTATCATTTAAACATGATCAACTCGTATGTCAACTACATACATGTTTAAGTTACATGAAATAACCTTGGATCTTAGTTTATTGGATTTGGGTTAATGCAGATTAAATATAAAATAAAATAATACTTTATTAAATAAATAATTTGTGTACAAAAAATTTACAAACCACGAGACCCACAAGATTTAGGGTATCAACCCAACAGAATTATTAGTGGTAGGAGAGGCAAGTAATGAAGGAAATGAATGACTATTAGGAAAATCAAGAACCATGACATCCGACAACCTAAAAACATTTATGGATTGGGGTGATGAAGAACGAAGGATAGGCAACAATTGAGTAACCGTGAGATTTCTAGTTGAAGTTGGAGTAGAATGTAGGGCTGAGGATGTGGCAAAAGGAAAACTTTATTCATTAAAGGAAAACTCTACCATCCACGGAGACATTTATAACCTTTGTAATTATTGCTAGAACCAATAAATGTGCCTAGTTGAGATGAACGCTAAGTAAGGACATTGTAAGGACGAAAACACGGGTAGCAACAACAACCAAAGATTTTGAGAAACATATAGTTTGGATGAGTTTGAAAGAGCTGAACATAGGACTTAGTCCATGTAGTGTTGTAGAAGGTAACCTATTAATGATATAAACAGCAAAAGAAAAGACATCATCCCAAAACTCAAGAGGCATTGAAGCTTGAGATAGAAGAGTAAGACCCTTGCCAATGATGTGGCGATGTTTTTGCTCAACTATGTCATTCTGTTGAGAGGTATAGGGACAGGAAAAATGACGCTCAGTCCCATGGTCTTGAAGAAAAGGCGTAAAGCAGTTAAATTCACCACCCTCCGTCAGATTGAAAACAAATAAGAGAATAGCCAAATGATTTTTCAGTAGTAGAGTAAAACAAACAAAAAACAGAAGAAGCATCAGGCTTATTAGCAAGGAAGTGGTTCCATGTATAACGTAAGAAAACATCAACAAAAATGATATAATATTTAAAACCATTTCGAGAAGTTGTGTGAGAGGGACCCCAAATATCAGCCACAACCAAGTGCAAAGGTGCAATATATTTAGTAAAAAAAGTGACATTATAGAGTTTAGGAACTTGTTGCATAACAAGAAAAGAAAAATGACCAAGTCTTCAATGCCAAATATTTAATAATGAAAATTTATTAGTAGATAAAGATGTACTCAAAATAGTAGGTGAACCAACAGACTGTGGAAGCAGGTTGAGTAGATTGAAATGGTGGATGATGCTTCATGAGATTAAACTTGTATAGCCCATCATGGAGTGTTCTATTGAGAAGAATTTGGCCAGTGGTTCGATCCTTCATACAATAAAAATCAGGGTGGAACTCAAAATAGACTGAGTTATCTTTGGAAAATTAAGAGACACTGATAAGATTTTCAATGATAGTATAGATGTTGGGATTTATATCCTAAATCTAGTAGTTGTAAATCTTTATAAATAAAATATTATTTATTTTTTAAATAAGTGTTATTTATTATTTGCATAACTCGAAATCTAATAAACTAAGATCCAATGTTATTTAATGTAACTTGAACAATATATGGTTGACATACAAGTGAATTATGTTCAAGTAATAACCTAAAGGTCTATAGTATTTGGATAAGATTTGGTATCTTATTCTGGTAACAATATGAATACGACTAACTTTGTAAATGTTACAAATGTTGTAAGTGTTACAAATGATTTATTTCCAAATCATTCATGTCAAGACATGTAAGTGGGGGTATTCTATACAATGAGTTGTATAAGACCGAACCACGAAATATATAATCTCTCTTTGTAACACTGTTGACTGAAGAGACTAATATTTCAAAATATAACCATGTAACTTGATCTTAATCCTGAGTGAGTTATGAACTCCTACTCATCGGGGTCGTTCTTTGATTTGTATGGGTGAGAGTGACCTTAGTTTCTAACTCAATATGCCTATCATTTTGAGGATGATACCGAATGAAGATCTGGGAACATAGTATCACAAGATGAAATTCATTCATTCATTCCCGCCTTTAGGGAAAGTAGATAGATTATTCCCTAAAGTGCTGACTACGAGACTTGAGCAATGAGATGTCACCCTCTCACTGGCCCTAGAGAGACTTTTGTTTACGGTTGGACCATAAACAGATCGTTTATTATAGGATCAGTAGTACTTAAGAAGCAATAGATGACTACCGGTGTCAAATGATAATTTGACCTAGCTGTAGTTACAAACAACATGTGAAGGATTGAATTACATAAAATGGTAAAATCAATTGACACATAAATATACTAAAGAGTGTAACTATGGGTCTTTAGTAGAGTGTCATATAGTTAATTAATTTTGATTAATTTAATTAAATAGTTTAATTATTCAATCTCGTATCATTTGAGCTTATAACTGTAGGTTCATTAAGTCCCTCTGCTAGCTTACAAACAGATTAAATGAGGTTTTAAAGTTGGAAATTTTGAAATGTGTAAATTAATTATTAAGGAACGTTTATTGTCGTGTCTTGCTTGCGGTATCAAGTTCGTGGTCCTACTATTTAATCAAGATCAGGAGAATATCTTTGAAGAGGTTCTACAAAGATAAATTAATCTTCATCTCTCCTTGATAAACAACATGCATAATTTGTTTTTATTAATTCTGCAAAAAAAAAATTCTCCCAATTCAAAAAAAAAAGTGATAAAATGATTCTACATTGAAATTGAATCCCTTCAAAGGACATGCAGAAGATTATTAAGATGAAGTAATCGATTTGAAGGGGATTGAAAAGCAGAATAACCAATATATATTTCTACTTCCTGCAGAAACCAAGTAGGAGAAACCCTTCTGTATTCCATTGGTTTTTCCACTTTAATAAATACACAATGAAATGCTCTCTATATAAATAGGGGCTGTTTTTAGAAAAATAAATCAAAAAAATTATAAGATATAGCAAAATTTTAGAACTATCAGCGTAGATAATAGTTCTAAAATTTTTCTATATTTTATAAATATTTTCAACAGTTTTACCATTTGAAATAATTTTTCTATAGATAGAGATCATATAACAAATATACATAAAAGGTGGAAGATTACAACTCTCAAGTAACAAATAAAATAATCAACACAGAAAATAAAAATACAATCATATGCTGTGATGTGCCAAATTCATGGGCTATCTCCACAAATAGGAATTTATACTGTTCGAAGAAACTTCGAATTTAGTCTCGATAATTAAAATTTAGTTTCTATAGTTTAATAAAATCTCTCCTAAAAAGTCTTTATGATAAAAATTATTTATGAGAAATTTATAAAATTTTAGAGATAATTTATAAGGTTTTATCAAATTATAGAGACTAAATTTTAAGTCTTAAGATCAAAGAGACTAAATTCTAATTTGTTTTTTCAAATTATTGGATCAAATTTACCATTTAATCTAAAAAGTAAAATAAATACTGATCCTAATATTTTAAGCATTTCTTTACTTTATTTTAAAACATTAAGCTTAATATTCATAACGAATTTTTATATTATCATCTTCAAAGATGTAAGAAAATGTGTGTGTGTGTTTTTTTTTTTAAAAAAAAAAAGTTATTGCCATTTATGTTAACAAAAGGTGGTTTATTTTTTTATTTTGTTTTTATTTTTTTTAAAATTAAAACCTATATGTGACTGTTTTCGTTTCTATTCTCTTAACGATGATTTTAAAACATAAACTGGTTTGGATGCACCACATTTAAATTTGATTTTGATAAATGTCAAATTACCATAAGTTGAGTTTGAAATGATAACAAGTTAATCATCATATAAAAAAATTACTTTAGATTAACATTTTTTGGTACATAATATTTATAATAAATGAGTTGTGTTTCACTTTCTTTTTTTAAAAAAATTAATTTAAATAATTAAGGGTGCATTTGGGAGTGATAGTTAGAGTAGTGATTTTAGAAAAAAAAAAAAATGTAGGTGCAATTGATTTTGTAAAATTGATTTTTAAACAATCAAATTTATGTATGGTTTCAAACTTTTTAAAGTAATTTTCAAATATTTAAAAGTGATTTTGAATTACTATGCTTGATTCTAAAAGTGAACTATTGGATATATATAGTGAAAGAAAATGAAAGTTTGGTGAAGATTTGAAATATATTTTAAAGGAAAATTACCCAATTATCCCGTCAAAAGCTATAACTCCTTAAATAAAAGCTGTAAAGCAAGCATGGATGCATCCGAACTTCCTATGCTGTAATTATATACTTAGTGGTCTTGATGACACTTTGTATAATGTCTTGCAATGCCTACAATACATCAAAACTATTGTGGGAAGCATTAGACAAGAAGTACAAGCTAGAAGATGTTAGTACTAAGAAATTCCTTGTAGAAAATTTTTTAGATTATAAGATGATCGATACCAAGTTTGTAGTCAATCAGATGGAAGAATTGCAAATTATCATCAGTGATTTGCAAAGTGAATGATTTGACATCAGTGAGCCATTCTAAGTTGTTGTTATGATTGAAAAGTTGTCTCCTTCCTAGAAGGACTTCAAATGCTATATCAAACACAAGCAAAAAGAGTTATCCATGGAGAACCTCATGGTAAAACCCCATGTAGAAGAGGATGACAAAAAAGGAGATAAAACTCCCCTACAAGTTGAAGCCAAGGCTCACATTGCTAAAGCTTCAAAACATAAACCCAAGAAGCAGAATTTCAAGAAGAAAAATACGAATAGTGGGTAAAGAAATAATGCTAGCAAGAGCATTCGAGGCAATTGTTGGGTTTATAGTAAGAATGGACATACTGCTGCAATGTGCAAGCATAAGAAAGGACAAAGTTCCAACAATCAAATCAATATTGTGAAAAATGACGATTTGGTTGCCATCATTTCTGAGGTAAATATAGCTTCAGACACCAAAAGTTGGTGGATCGGTACTGGTGCTACTAGGCACATTTGTAAGGACAAGTCATTATTCATTATATATGAGAAGCTAGATGGCAGCGTAAGCTGTACATGGGAAATGCTTCGACATTTTATATGGGGGGGAAGAACTTTGCTAATAGCAAATTTTATACTTTGCTAATAAGTCTCCTTATGAAGTGTAGAATGGAAAGTTATCCCCATATAAAATGTTGAAAGTCTAGGGGTGTTTAGCAAAAGTACATGTTCCTTTACCAGAAAGGACCAAACTTGGGTCTAAGACAATTAATTGTGTCTTTATAGGCTATGCAATGCATAGTACTGCTTACGGATTCATGGTGATTAAATTAGAAATATCTTATATCAATAATAATGCCATAATGGAATCTATTGAAGCTGGATTCTTGAGAATATTTTTCCGTCAAAGAAGGAATGACATAAAATTATTGGTACAAAAAAAAAATTAGTGAGGCTAGCTCTTCGAAAGGTCAAGATGATCAAAATATTGAATCTGAACCTAGAAGAAACAAAAGAGCCAAGAAAGCTACTTCTTTTAGACCTGATTTCATAACTTGTATGATAGAAGATAAGCCTTAGACTTTTCAAGAACATTTATCATCTCCTGATGCACCTTATTGGAAGGAAGCTATCAATAATGAGCTAGAATCCATTTTACATAACAATACATGGGCATTGGTTTATTTACCTTTTGGAAGTAAACCAATTAGAAGTAAATGGATTTTGAAGAGAAAGCTAAAGGTTGGCGGCACTATTGATAAGTACAAAGCCTGGTTCATAATTAAAGGTTTGGCTAGATTTCTTCGATACCTATTCTCCAGTAACGAGGATTACATCTATAAGGATGTTAGTTGCAATAGCAGCTTTACAAAATTGGAATTACACCAAATGGATGTAAAAACTGCATTTTTAAATGGAGATTTAGATGATGAAATTTATATGGAACAACCTGAAGGGTTTGTTGTTAAAGGACTTGAAGACAAAGTTTGTAAACTTGTTAAGTCTCTTTATGGGTTGAAACAAGTACCTAAGCAATGGCATGAAAAGCTTGATCACATTATGTTATCAAATGGATTTAAAATAGATGAGTGTGATAAATATGCCTATGTTAAAACCATAGATCAAGAGTATGTCATTGTTTGCTTATATGTAGATGATACATTAATAATGGGCACAAATAGAAATATTATTGATTTCACTAAAAGAGTGTTGAAATCAAACTTTGATATGAAAGACCTTAGTCTTGTTGATGCTATTCTTGGAATTCAAATAACAAGAAATTCAAGTGGTTACATATTTTCTCAATCTCTGATATAGAAAAAGTATTGGAAAAATTTGATCATTTTGAGAGTAAGTCGGCTGTGACTCCATTTGATCCAAATTGTATTTTGAAGAAAAATAATGACGAAGGTGTGTATTCTCTAGAATATTCTAAAGTTATTAGTAACTTAATGTACATAATGAATTGTACAAGACCTGATATTTCCTATTCAGTAGGAAGGTTTGTAAGATACTTCAATAATCCTCGGCATGATCATTGGAAGGCACTAATTAGAGTTATAAGGTACTTGATGTACACTCTAGACTATGGATAGCAGTATACGAGGTATCTACATGTACTGGAAGGATCTAGTGATGCTAATTAGATTTCTGATAGCATGGAGACTAAATCAACCCATGGGTATATTTTTACTTTAGGTGGAGCATCTATATCATAGAAATCTTCAAAACAGACGTGTATAGCACGTTCTACCATAAAATTAGAGTTTATAGCTCTTGATAAAGCAGAAGAAGAAGTTGAATGGCTCTGAAATTTTCTTGAAAATATTCCATCATGGCCAAAGCCTGTAAGTGCAATAAGTATTTATGATGACAATTTAGCGGCTTCTATGAGAGCCAAGAATAATGTCTATAATGGCAAGTTACGACATATTAGACGCATGCATAATTCGATAAGGTAATTTCTCTCTAATGGAATGATTTCCATTGATTATGTGGAGTCAAAAGAGAATACTGGAGATCCTTTGACGAAAGGATTGTCAAGAGGGAAATTTGCATATACAACGAGAGAAATGGAGCTAAAGCCTATGAAATGAGTTATCTAGTCGTAACCTAGCCTAATTGGTTGGAGATCGCAAGATCTAGGTTCAATAGGCAAAATAGTTGGATAATTCATAGTTGACACACTAAGAAACTTATAGTTTTTTCTCATTTCTATGATGTTCTAGAGTGTGTGATCTATTAATGTTAAAGCTATATTGATATCTTATTTTACAAGAGGAGTAGTGACAGGATGCTTGATAGCTTGTAGAAATACAAACTATTGCAGCCTTTTACTTAGAATAATGAGGGTTGATGAGCAGAGCATGCATTGATATTGCTAAGAATTCATGTGAAATAATGAACTTGCATTAATCTGCACTAAAAATCCTCGCTAACCACATATCATGCGCTATTTTGCGTTAAAATATCTATTTTGTAGTTATCATAGGAGTTGACTGCATGCGTTGATCTCAATGAAGCTAAGTTGGTCGCATGCACTATCGCAACTACAGAGTGATAGCAATGATAGAAGTATGATCGCAAGGAGTGGGTGGAATGTGTTGGTCCTGTAGAAGATACAAATATGAATGCATACCTCGGGATGTTTGAGCTGCTCAACAGACCTTCTGAAAAGCAATTAAACCATGATGCAGTATTGACATTCTCACCTAACGCGTCAATAATGGTGGTGATTCAAAGCAGGATTATCAAAGTTATCAACATTTAACGCTATAAATAGAGCCTTGAAGCCCAAGTTCAAGCATCCGAGACTTTTGCCTTGGGTAGATTTCTGTGATCATAGACAAGAGCATGAGCAAGAATTTCTTTGAGAGTTTTTCATTTCCATAACTTCCTCTGATTGATGACCGGAGCTTTGCCGGAGATAGAGCTCGAGAGAGACAATTCCACCGCCCATCCATTGCACCACCGGCAGCCTTGACACACATCTGATGGAAGCAAGAGATTGCCTACATCTAGCCTTCCATCTTTCTTCTCACCTCTGTATTGTATTATATTTTGGCTTAAGACATTAATACACTTTGTAATCAATGCATCTCTTTAGTTCATTCAATATCATTTTCATCATCTTCTTTTACTTTATCATCTTTTTCTTTCACCGTCATGAGCTAAGTGTGGATTACAAGAGTTATCGCATACTCAATCATGCGTCATAGAGATATAACGCATATAGCAGACAACCGAGAGGTGTGCAACGTGCGAGTGTAGTGAGTCAATCCTGTTTTCTTAGTGTGAGGCTATCACAATGCTTGTCTATGATCACTCATAGAAACAAGTAGCTATAACCAACTGTTCGAGTGGGTAAGTAGTTGTGGAACTCACTAAAAAAAGTAAGAAGTGTTCCTAGAGATAGGAATAACCTTATGCTCAATGAAACACTAATCGTGCGTTATAGAGATATAATGCATGTTGCTAACCACCGAGAGGCCTGTGCTGCGCGAGTGTGGCGAGCTGGGATTACCCTTCCGACCAAACTTAAGAACTTGGTAATGTCTCCTCCCCAACCCTACTTCTCCATGCATCTTATTATACGTTAACAGTTGTGACATTTGTTGGATCAACACTAGCATGCAGCAGAAGGGAACAGGATCCATAAACATTATAATTCATTAATTTTTGTTGAAAAGAAACATGCTAAAACAAAGTATAATGGGTTTCAAGAACATACCTTGGCCGAACCATCGAAATCTCTATTTTCAGCTGATAAATCCTTCGAATCCTTGTGTAGACCACCAAAAGATCTTCTCTACTATTCTCTTGGTGTTCTAGATTCAGTTGTGGGACTCAAAACAAGCTAGAATCAAAGGGAATATGGAGAAAACTCACTGAACCAACCAATTGAAGAACACTTTCTTCATCCGAATTTTCAGCAAAAATTCAATCAGTTCATCCATCATTCTTCACTCCAATCTCTTCAATATACATCATGCTTGGAGTAAATCAAGGAAGAGGTGGTGAGTTTCTAGTGAGCAAGTTGAAGATAAACTTGAAAACACCATTTTTCAAGTTTGTGTAATTTTTCAATTTCCAAAATCTATTTTGATTTTAAAATCATATTTTATTTCTAAAATCAAAATTTATTAATTTTAAAAATTAATTTCATAAATTATTTTTCTAATAAAATTAATAAATAATAATTTAAACATTTTAAATAATTCTACTTAATTTAATATCCAATATTAAATTAATTTTTACACAAATTCATCTTCATATATTTAAATCATATTTAAATATACTTTCTCCAATTCTGTTTGATTCTAATTTGAACGTTTCAAATTAACTTATCACGCTACTCTAGAGCTAATCCATTTATGAGTTAGTAGGGGGACCTTATGAACCTACAGATCATGTGCTCCAACGATCCGAGATTAATCGGCTAAACTCATTAGACCGATCTAACCCCCATTTGTTAACTAATAGGTCACTTCACTAAAGCCCATAGTTGAATTCCCCTCCTGTAGATATATTATGTCCACTCGATATAACCATGATTAGTAAGTTAACCTTTCATAGGTTGTTCGTAATAACGGTTGGGTCAAATCTCTGTTTTACCCCCAAAATTACCTCTTGTTCCTTAAGTCCACACTAATTTCTTAATGAACAATTTTTTTGTAATCCAATCACAAAACCGAGTCCCTCTCATGCCAAATGAGAGGGCGGGATCCCTTGTTCAAACCCTAGAATCAACACTTAAAGGAACAATCTTTCTACTATCTCTAAAGCGAGTAGGAGTGAATTCCCTCTTGCACCATTTGTCCCCAACTATCTATCCAATCTTATTGAGCCGGCGCTGTTGAGCCAACCCTCACCTATGCAAATCTAAGGGCAATCCCGAATAAACAGGAGTTCATAGTTAGCTCAGGATTAAGGTCAAGTTACCTAGGTCATCGCTTTGAAATAGTCAGTCTTAAACAGTAAACAACGTTATAAAGTAAGAGTGACTCATTTTGTGGTCCGATCTTGTACAAACTCTTTTGCACAAGAACACCTCACAGAGGCACCCCCACTTCTCATGTCCAACATGAATGAATTAGGATCACTTCGTTTATAGCACTTTACAACTCCTTGTAACAACTACAGAGCAGGCCGTATCCAATAGTATTACTAGAATAAGGTACCCAACCTTATCCATGTACTATAGATCATTTTGACTATTTACTCGAACCTGATCCACCTTTATGTCTTTACATAAAGTTCAAGTACTCATCCAATAGTCAAGGAACTTTTAGGTTTATTGGATTTCTATTCAAGCAATAGTTTTATTCAATAACACCTTTATTGAATTTTCAGAATAAGCTCCATTGTTTACACATCACGAGTTTTAGGACATAAAACCCAACAACATCCCTACCAATACTCATAATCAAACTTCATTTGTTCAGTCTGTTTAGCTAGGAGTAGGAGTAGTGCATAGTTAATCAACTTCTTTCTTTTTATTTTTATTCTCCGCCTTAAACTCATTACTTTACATTCATCTTTTAGTTTCAAGTTCTCGTGTTCGACCTTGGATCGTCTCGAGAAACTTGAAACCTTGTTATACTTGATGAGAGAGCAAGAAAACATATGACAGGAACACATGATCATTGCATACATGCTTAATGCATAATGCATATTCTTCAAACCATTACATGACCATCAACGCATATCAACAAACCAATTTATCCTCAACAACGCTTTTTATCAATATTACCTATATGAGAATATATAGAAGTGGGTTCTCTTCTATGAGAACTTTTCAATGGCTTATGTTTTCTAAAGCTCTCATGAATTCAGGATTTTGTCCAAAACTAAAATGGACACAAACGTATAGAACTCAAAGATACAGGACGAGTGGTATGTGATATTTGTTGTCTCAAATAACCAATGAGAAGGATAGTTCTAAAGCTTAGTCTCAATATTTCTTCGATAAATTTGATGAATATTCACTAAGGAAGGTTCAAGTCCATAAGACACTTCTCCTGATGCGTAGCTTGTCTGTTTACTCTCAACGGTTTTGTTTGATTTTTCTCACTTTTTTTCATGTAGGGAATTGTTGGATATATATAGTGAAAGAAAGTGGAAGTTTGGTGAAGATTTGAAGCATGAATTTAATTGTGTAAATTAAATTCATTGATTATAAACTTTCAAATTGAATTGAAACTTAAAATTTTAAAATGATGTTTCATGTACAAATTTAATATGTATGAAAATTAAACTTGTAGTTTTTTCAATTTGAATGAGTTGTGTTTGATTTTTCTCAAGTATCAACTCAATAGAGTTAAATTTGACAAATGTTTCAATTTTTGTATTTATCTGATTTTATTTTATAATTTAGAGAGTTATCAAGTTGCTAGGTTATAAATAGCAACTTTGTTTTTCATTAGTAGCATCTCATTCCAAATTGAAGAGTTCTCTCATTTCTTTCTTTCTTTCTGTTGTTCTTAAGTTGAGTTGAGAGCAAGTATCCAAGAGTTCTGCCAAATCCAAGTAGTTCAAGGTTGCAGTTTTACCGGAGTTAGTCGTTATATCCTGCTGAGACGATCGTTGTAGTCTACTTGCTCGTGCAGAGCGAATAATTGTCTTCAAGACAGTGCTTACCAGAAGCGTGTCTCGACTATGTTTTGAGTCTCTAAAGGTTTTGAAGTTCTTTCAAGTCTTTAGTTATTTTCATATTTAAGTCTTGTTACATCATTTGGCTTTCGTTTAAGTTTGAATATTATACATTGAATATATTGTTTTTAGTAATTGAGGTGTATTTAATTTTCTAGTGTATTCAATTCTATATATACCATTTTTCTCCAACATGAACTTAGAGTTGCCTAATTACTCAAAATTGTATTTTCTATTTGAGAAATTATAACTTAACTAAATAATTATGGTACATATCTATTTCTATTTATTTTATTATTAAATTCTTATATATATTGAGTAAGGTAAACGTTTATAGTAGATATTGAAAGAAGATTTAAAATATATATAATTGTTTGTTTTATTAATAATTTAATGACAGGAGATGCCTGTCATTTTTTGTTCCAGGATTTAAAATTTTTAAAAAATGATTTGTCAATCACTAAACAAAAATCACCTATCAACTAATTCCTCTAAAATCAATTTAAAATGATTTTAGTTTCTATTTTAGCTCATGACAACCATCATTTTAAGAAAAAAATGATTTTGACGAGAAAAAATTGATTTTGACAAGAGAAAAAGTGATTTTTACCATCTCAAAATCACTTCCAAAACATATCTAAAACAATTGAGTTGTATTTCACTTCTTTTTTTTTATTTCCAAAAACAAATAGTTATCTTTATAATAAATATTCTCGTTTCTTATACAATGTAAAACTTGTAGTGAACCATATGGATCTATAAGTTTATCTTAAATAAAAGAGCTAATTTTAGTTAACTATATATTCCAAATTCAGTCTAAAAAACCTATATATTCGAATGATTCATATCCCAAACTTATTTTCGAATAACTGATTTAATATTTTTCATTGGATGAGTTTTTTTCCTTTTTTTTTTTTTTCTAAAAGGAAAAGTTTAAAAAAGAAAAAGAAATTGGGAGATCAAACTAAAATATATCCTTATGAGTTGCATGGGCTATAGTTGTTGAAAGGCCCGTAAAGATGAAAGGAAGGCCCAACTTCATTAGTATACTTTATTTTCCAAAGGCCCATCTTTTATTATAAATTTATTTCCTCCTACTTCTCCTTTTTTTCTTTATAAATTCTCCAACTTATTCTATTTTAATTTTAACCTCTTATTAAATCCAATATTTGTAATATTAGTTTAGGAAAAATGCTGTCTATGTAATCTCTAAAATTTTAAAAGTTTTCTTTTTTAAATCATTAGAATTTTAAAAATATTTCTAAATATTGATACGTATGAGATATTTTATTCTTGGACTCAGATTCTTTTACACAATTAAATTTGTCTGGGTTCATATATTTTAAAACTTGTGTGATAGAAAAAAAAAATACATAAATATAAAGTGGAAATGGAAACTATATAAAATCAGTTGGGAGAAATTTTATTATGGTACAAATATGGTTTCGGCTCACTTAATATATAAGTATTTTTCTTTCTACGACATCATCAAGTTTTTGCATAAAAACTTTGAGAAAAACATATGTTCTTGGTCTCCATATTTTAAGTTTAGTTTTTATTTAATCTTTAGATTTCAATATATTATATAGTTTTTAAGTTTAAAATTTCATTTCATCTTAGTTCTTAAGTTTCAAAATGTTACAATTTTACTTTTGAGGTTTGAAATTTGTTTCAATTTGATCCTTAGATTTCAAGATTTGCACTTTTAATCTCAATTTCTTTTTTTTTTTTTTTTACTTTAATACTCATTTTTAGTTTTTAGTGTTAATGCCTATTATTTAATTTAAAAGAATTAAAATTAATTAAGTTTCACTATTTTTTCTATCACTATTAAAATTAATTTTGAAATTTTACTTCATAGACATTAACGCCAAAAATTAATTAAAATTAATTAATTAATAGACATTAACGCCAAAAATTAAAGTGAGTATTTAGTGAAATATCGAGGCTAAAAGTATAAATGTTAAAATTTAGGGATCAAATTGAAATAAAAACTAAAAACTTGAGGACTATATATATAACATTTTGAAATCTAGACACTTAAATCAAACTCAATACTTAAGGACTAAAAGTGGAATATTTTGAAACCAGTAGACCAAATAGAAACGAGATCCAAAATCTAGGGACCATTTTTCCAAAATTCAATATAAAATAAAATTACCAAGATGGGAAGAAGAAAGAAAAAAACAATATAAATCAATTGCACACATAATATAGGGTTGACATGTCAATGACTTATCAATCACAAAATTGAAAGTTCGAGAATCTATTAGATATTTATAAAATTCAAAGACCAAAAAGACAAGCTCTAAAGTTTTAGAACTAACTTCTGACTTAACTTATATTGTTTTTCTATAAGTTAGTTAGCAAACAAACCTAACAAGAAATGTCTTTACAATCAAAACTAAATTACTATAATTAAGTAAACATGTTATAAAATTTTCCTCTTAATGTACCAACCTGTTATGACTTGATGATAGTTAAGTTTGTGGGTATCAACAGCCATATCTTTAGAATTTTGCTAATAAATAATTAAATACAATGAAAAACATTTTTTTTTTAAAATGTTACTAGAGAATAATCCATGGTAGAATTCATTAAAATCTATAATAACAGATTTAAGTCCTTAATAAAGTAAAACTCACATCAAATGTCTCAAGATCCAAACATCCCATCTTTCATTATTCCAAGCACCCTGATTTTCCAAACCTATTCACCCTATAAGGGTATTAATGTAATTAGATGAATTTAGCCTTTTCCCAATGATAATTTAGTCAATTGACATGAGCTATTGAACCCCTAGTCTTTCTAAAGTAGTCTTATGAGGCAAGTGGTCCACTCTCTCCTAAACTAGGCAATTTGAGGTTAAACTTATATATAAAGTTGACTATCTTACCTAATATGTTCTAACTACATTTTAGATCTTATTTTTAGGGCTACCACATTTCTTTATAGCTATACTAGTCTAGTTTCATTAAAGAGCATAGTTTAGACTGGTTAGACTATGGTATTTTGAATTAGATTGATTATTATGTTATTTGACTTAGATTGGTTTTGATATGAGAAATAATCCATCATGAAAGTCAATTTTTTATTTATATTTTATTGATACAAATAAAGTATTATATTTTGTATTATACAAATATAAGGTTTCAACTCAAAACTAATTCACAATGATGTAAGCAAAAAAAAAGTTAGAAAAGAATTATGATTGTGTTGAGTTTATAAAATCAAAATTGCATACATACATCTTCTAGTACTCTTTTAAAAAGAGAAGAAATGCTTTGAAAATATAAGAGAGCAAAGGTATAGATGGCGTCAAATGGGTTCCACATCAAGCTAATCACGATAATTTAATATAGGATTTTGACAAAATATTAGAAGAGTAGTTGTTCACATTGAAAATATGAAAAGAATGGATGGACTCCAAACACTATGATAGGAACTTATGGCTTTGATTTCAAATCGTCCCAGGTAGAAAACACTTTAGGCATAAGTGTGTGTTGCCATACTAAATTGATGCGATGAAATCCATTATGTCTTGCTCTTCAATATGAATATTTCTTAATTATGATCATGTGGCAAAATCCTAAGACTAAGTACTAAATACTTATCGTAACAAATCAAGTACTGACTAGCACAAGTATCATCATTAAGGTTAATGGCAAACGCATCAAAGCAATGAGAAATATTAAGAAATCACTAAACATAAACAAGGGACAAATGCAAAGAAAAGGCATGCAGTCAATGAGCCACTTATCAATTCGTTCAATTCGACTAATATATAAAGCAATTTGAAAATATAAAACATTGAATAGAAAAACAAATTCTAAAAAAACACCTCCAAATTCAATTTCCTCCCTCGTTGTTATCATTAGGCGGGGGAGGAAAGACTTCTTCTTTTGAAAAGTGTAGTGGTTATTGAAGATGCAGCAAGATAATGGGGCCAGTGAGCAACTGAGCAAGTACTTCTTGGATGTATTACAAGGTGAAACAGAATTGCTCATGTTGTCGCTGCGTCTAGTGCCAGATGAAGTTCCTCGTCAGAATCAGTTGGCAATGAACTTGCTGAGTTTGATGCGAACAAATTCTCGGAGCTCACATTTTTGTTGTGCGAGTTCATGGTGTTGTCACATAATTGTGGCTTGTTGGCACGTTAGCTCATCAAGACCTCCTAGGAGTGGCTCCCAAACATCATCGTGTAAGAATTTGTACAACTCGTCAAAGTCTGCGTGCTCATCTTCAGACATATAAGGAACATTGTGCTAAGTTCACTCTTCGACAAGTGGTGGACGCTTACTATTCTCACCAACATCTGATCCTTCGCCTTGGTGAAAAACATGAGGAAGAAGGCTTGGGTCATTAATAGTAGGCACTGAGAAATGGGCGCCTGGAAGATGTTGCTCCTTAAGAATTTGAGCCTTACCCTTGTTTCTTTCAGGCGGAGAAGCAGGTGTGTTTTCCCATGACTCATAGGATAGTAAGCGACAGAAAGGATCTTCAATGAGGACAGAAAGATGCTCATTTAGGTCAACATTGAGCCTAAGTGACTCCTTTCTTAACCGCTCTTGAGGCGATGCAATGATCATTGTTGGGTTTTGTGTCCTAAAACCCATGGTGTGTAAAACAATAAACTTATTCTGAAATTCAATAAAGTTATTATTGAAGTTTGATTCAATAAAATTGTTATTGAATATATGAATTGCTTATTTCGTTTTAGACATAAATCCAATAAACTAAAAGATCCATGACTGTTACATGAGTACTTGAACTTTATGTGGAGACATAAGATTGGATCAAGTTCGAGTAAATAATCAAAATAATCTATAATATACGAATAAGGTTGGGTGCCTTATTCTGGTAACACTATCGGATATGGCCCACTCTGTAGTTATTACAAGGAGTTGTAAATTACTACAAACGAAGTGATCCTGATTCATTCATGTGGCGACATGAGGAGTGGGGGTGTCCTGTGCAATGAGTTTGCACAAGATCGAACCAAGAAATAAGTCACTCTTACTTTATAACGTTGTTTACTATTTAAGACTGACTATTTCAAAATGATGACCTAGGTAACTTAACCTTAATCTTGAACTAACTATGAACTCTTGTTTATTTGAGATTATCCTTAGATTTTCATAGGTGAGGGTTGGCTCAATAGCGTCAACTCAATAAGCCTTCCATTTCAGAGGTTAGACTGGGTAGACAGCTAAGGACATAGGGTGCAAGATGGAATTTACTCCTACCTACTTTCAGAGATAGTATAGAGGTTGTTCCTTTAAGTGCTGACTCCGGGTCATGAACAAAGGGCCCCACCCTCTCATTGGCCTGAGAGGGTCTCGGTTTGATGATCGGATCACAAACCAATTGTTCATTAGAGGATTAGTGGAACTTAAGGAACAAGAGGTAATCTTAAGCGTAAAATAGTCATTTGACCCAATCGTTATTACGAACAACCTGTGAAGGGTTAACTTACTAATTATGGTTATATTGAGTGGAGACAATATATCTACAGTGGGAGGAGTGCAACTACTGGGCTTTCGTGGAGTGACCTGGTAGTTAACGAATGTGAGTTAATTTGGTGTAAAGTGTTTAGCCAATTAATCTCGGATCATTGGAGCCCATGATCTGTAGGTCCATTATGTCCCCCTACTAGCTTACAAACAAAATAAGCCTTAGAATAGCGTGATAAGTTGATTTGAAACATTCAAATTCGAATTATAGGAATTAGTAATTATATATGATATAATTACACATTTAATTTTGGAATTAAATAGAATTGAAGAATTTATTAATATTCAAATATGATTTGAATATTAATTCCATAAATAGGGATTCATGATAATGGACTTGGTGACAAATATATTTAATATTCGATATTAAATTGATAGAATTAATTAAATTGTTTAATTAAATATTAATTATTAATTTTATTAGAAAAATGGATTATTGAATTAATTTTTGTAAAATTAATAAAATTTTAATTTTAATAAAGAATTAAAATTAGAAAAAAAAATATTTTGAAAATCAATTTCAAAATCAAAAGGGAAATTAAAAAGTGAGAAAATCTCAATGTGGGATTTTTCCATTTTCAAGCAAGAAGGTTAGTCACTTTCTTACACATAATTCCACCACTAAATTCAAGGAGGAGCTGTAATTACTTCATGTAATTAGCTTGCATGAAATTCATGTAATAAAGTACTCAATTTTTTAGTGGAAAATCTCATGCAAAACTCTGAATTTTGCTGAAGATTCAAGGTGGAAGAAGGATTCTTCTTGTGTGATGAACCAATGCCTCTTTTCCTCTCAATTCCCAAATTTAAGCTTGTTTTGAGTCACACAACTCAATCTAAGGCTTCTAGAAGATAATTGGAAAGCTCTAGTGGTGCTCCACAGCAAGAATTGGAGAAGATTGCAGCTGAAATTTGAGTTTGAAGAAGATCTTCAAAAGGTATGTAATGAAACTCTCTTCATAATTGACGAACATGCTTAGTTTGTAGCCGAAATTGGAGAAATAGAATGCTTAATGATCATATTTTCTTATGTTGTGTGTTTCTTTAAACTATCAATCATAACCTCAAAGTCACAAGTGAGCGATGGAGTTTATTGCCTAGGTTGTGGCAGAGGGGATCTTTCTTCAACTTCTTCTCTTCTTTAAGGCTCAAAGTGGAGGGATGGTGATTTCCTATTCTCTTCAACCCCGGGTGACTCAATCACAGCTCTTTCTTCCACCAGTAAGGAAGATGTATTGTTTGGCTCCGTGGTCTCAGCAAACTTCTTCATCAGCCTCTTTTTGTTAGGTTGCGGAAGTTAGGGGGGAGGGGGATTTTCTTGCTTTACCACCTTAGATTGAAGTTATGAGTCCTTCAACAACCTTCGAAGAATTTTATTTGTGATAATTCCCCACGCAGGTACTTTAGTTTTTTCAAACACTCCTTGGGCCGTACTGAGCTTGGTTATTAAGAAGGGAAAGAACAATTGTCCTCTTGGCTTATATGGACCTCATTTGGGCTGTAATGATAAGCCCAACATCGATAGGGATGCATCGTATGATGCAGTAGATTTCCATCACTCGATCCTAAAGACGGAGCTGTCATGCGTGGTGGTGAGTAGCTTTCTTTTGACGAAGTAAAGCCACATGATCATCTCTGAGGTGAGGCTATGCGGTGACAATGTTTTGATCCCTTTTGTTGAGACCGTCCACTTTGTCCCAGGTGTGGCTACCATTCTCAACGTTTCTTTCATTTCTTCTTGCATTGGTTCCTCAATGATTCTATTGCCTTCGGTCATGGGGTATGTGGTTAGGTTGAAGAGTGTATTGATTCATTTGACACACATCTCTAGTTTTGAAGACGTACTTGCAGTCATGTGGGGTCCCTTCATAGAATACGTGGACAACTTATGGTTTCAGCTTCTGTGGTCCTTCACAAAATTTCACCACCTCATGTTGCTTATTACATTCATTATGAAGACGAGCAATGGAGCATCCTCGGGAAAGTACCTCATATTCAATAATAGCGGTGATCGCTTCTTCGGCGTCTTCCTCTCCACCCCTCAATGGGCGTTTTGCCCTTGTATTTTCTTCTCTCATTAGTGCCAGCAGATACCCTACTTCCCTGGCCTTTTTCTTTTGTCGATGCAGTATCCTCCTTCACCATTTTGTTTTCATATTTCTTAGGTTGTTTTCTCCTTGTAGCCTCCCTCTTTTTCTTCTTGGCTTCTTTTGTCGCATCGCTACTCTCCTCCATCTCTTTTCCAAATTCGATCGTGGCTCTGTCTGCATTATACATTTCCTTAGGCATGTAGGGCTTGCATCTTGTCACATCAGCAGGTTCTTATAATTGTTCATCGTGTACTTCTCTGTCAAACTATGCCGTTGCGATGACACTTTGAGCTTCCTTTCTCAGATCCTAGAAGCTTTCCTTCACCTTCTTTGATTTTTCAGCTATCTAAGTCGTTAACTGATCCACGGAGGATGTGAGGAGACATACTTTGTCTTCAACCACCACTTTAGTGATATGAAGCCTTCATTGTAGTGGTGTTTCCTTTTCGCTCTCTCCTTCCTTATCAAGATCTATTCTAAGTACGATTTCTTTGCTCATCTTTATTTTATCTTCTCTTTACCCAGCCATCACTTTGCTCGGTTGGTTTTAAATGTCTTTAGCCCCCAGGTTTTCCAATGGTCGAATCAAGATTTCACTAAACACCTCCCTTTCATCTCTTCTCTTCACCTCACTGGTGCCCATTAGCTCGCTAGCGTTAGATTGATTTGGACGAATCTCCAACTTAGGTCTATTAGGGAGGACTTCTTTCTCGCATGGTCTGATAATCACCACATTGGTCCTGGTTTTCCTTTCTAATGGTGATGACGATCGTGAAAGTGCTGAGGTTTAAGAGAAGACCATGGTCAGGAGAGTTGGGTCAATAAAATTAAGTCTTCGGGAAGATGAAGGAGAATTTTGGTGGCAGGGATTTCCTTTCAACAACATGATTTCGACAAGACGTAGGATGCTTGTTGGTATCACGACTTCGTAATGCTGGCCGGTGGATAGAGGTTGGGAAAAAACTCTGGTTGTGATAGGGCTAATGTGACGATGGACTTGGGGTTGGTTTTCTAGTATCCATGCCTCAGGTTTATGAGGAAAGGCAGGAAACAAGGAGAATAAAGGTTTCGTAATGGTCACCAAAAAATTCAGACAAAGAGCTCAGTGGAAGGGTTTGAAATGGGAAAATGAAAGAGTGAAGAAGAAGGCCTATTTATAAGGGTTAGTGGGGTAGGCACGTGAATTGAGGCATGACGCCAGCGTCATGATGGCACATTTATTAAAAAGAGGAATGTGGCAAGTGGCGTGAGGCAGCGGGTCAGGTGACATCACATGATGGACGTCTTTTAAGTCCCATTAATGGTTACAATTCCACTTGGTACTCTTACATGGGTTGAGTGTATTGGATGCGTTGAAATATTTTTCAACACAACCTACACTCAACGCAACACTCTTTCAATTTTTTAAGAATCCAAATTTCATACAATCCATATTAAAATCAGCCAATCACCACAAAACTTCAAGCAAAATCCAAAAAGAAAAACAAAACAAAAGAATCATAGAACGAAGAAAGCAATAAAGACAAAAAGTTAGGATGAATCCCTGTTAAGATGTCATCATTTCACTGTAGAAACCACATGCATGTTATTCACTCGGGCTTTCCAAGATCAATGGAGACTTTATTGCGATCAAACTTTCCTCCATAATAAGGTTTAATGCGTTTCCCATTTACTTTAAATCCATTAGTTCCATCATCATTGGCTAATTCTACAGCGCCATGGGAAAAGATTTCTTTGATTATGAATGGGACAGACCAACGCGATTGCAATTTACCTGAAAATAAACGCAATCGTGAGTTAAAGGGGAGAACTTTTTGACTAACAAATAAAGTTTTCTTACAGATGTATTGGTCATGCCAACTATTTGTTCTTTCTTTATAAATTTTTGCGTTCTCATAGGCCAGAAGCCCCCATTCATCAAGTTCATTTAATTGTAGTTTTCTCGTCTTGCTAGCAGTTTGCAAGTCCAGGTTTAACTTCTTTGTGGCCCAATGAGCTTTGTGCTCCAACTCCAAGGGTAGATGGCATGCCTTACCAAACACCAATGCATATGGAGACATCCCAAGAGGTGTCTTATATGTGTGCGATAGGCTCATGAAGCTTCATCGAGTTTCATTGCCCAGTCTTTTCGAGTAGTGTTTACAACCTTCTCCAAGATGGACTTGATCTCTCAATTTGAAACTTCAGTCTGCCCATTGTCCGCGGATGGTACATCGTGGCAATCTTGTGGAGAACATTATATTTACTTAGCAACTTATTAATGATGTGATTAATGAAATGTGCACCTTCATCGCTAATGACTGCCATTGGGGTCACCAAACCGCATGAAGACGTGCTTCTGAAGAAATTTGGATACTGTTATCGCATCATTCTTAGCATAGGAAATAACCTTAACCCACTTAGATACATAATCAACAGCTACTAGGATGTAGTTGTGGCCATATGATGGAAGAAACGGGCCCATGAAATCTATGCCCCAAACATCAAATAATTCAACTTCTAAAATCGCTATTAGAGGAATCTCATTTCTCCTTGAAATATTACCTATCCATTGGCAGTTGTCGCATCGTACTACAAAGTCTCTGGCATCTCTAAACAAGGTGGGTCAGTAATACCCACATTGAAGAACTTTGGTTGTTGTTCAATCTCCGCATAAATTACCACCAAAAGATGACTCATGGCATTGAGAAAGTATGTATTGATATGCAGTTTCAGGGACGCATTGCCTAAATATATGATCAGAACCACACTTGTACAGATGGGGTTCATCCCAATAGTAGAATTTACATTCGTACATAAATTTCTTCTTTTGTTGCTTGTTGTAATCCTTAGGGAATTGTTTCCATGCCAAAAATTGACAATAACAGCATACCATGGCATAAAGTCATCAATTTTCAACACAATTTTGTCAGGAAAGCATGTGTTGATGTCAGGCTGCATGCGATAAACTTCTGAATTTTCTAGATGGGATAGGTGCTCGGCCACATTATTCTTAGTTCCCTTTCTATCAACAATCTCTTTATCAAATTCTTGTAATAACAAAATCCATCAAATCAATCTAGGTTTTGCATCCTTCTTTGTCATCAAGAATTTAATTGTAGAATGGTCTATATGGATGATGATTTTCGATCCCAATAGATAGGCTCAGAATTTTTCTACTACAAATACAACGGCCAATAATTCCTTTTCAGTAGTTCTATAATTAACTTGTGCTTCATTTGTTGTCCAATTGGCATATGCAATTGGATGTAAAATCCTTTCATGCGTTGAACTAGTGCAACACCCATTGCATAGTCACTGGCATCGCACATCAACTCAAAAGGAAGCGACCAATTCGGTGCGATCAAAACAGGTGCAATGACTAATGTTTGTTTCAACTTCTCAAACACTTGTAAACAGTGTTCGTTAAAAACAAAAGGTTTGTTCATTTCAAGTAGCATACTCAATAGCCGCATGATTTTTGAGAAATTCTTAACAATCTACGGTAAAAGCACGCGTGGCCTAAGAAACTTCTTAAGGTTTTCGCGTTTGTTGGAGGGGGTAGTCTTTCTATAGCTTCAATCTTGGCTTTATCTATCTCTAAGCCAACTTTGGATACCTTATGCCCCAGCACAATTCTTTCATTCACCATAAATGAATTTTTCCCAGTTCAATACAAGAATGGTATCTACATATCTTTGTAGAACCTGCTCAAGGTTGGCTAGGCATGAAATGTAGGATTTTCTGAACATAGAGAAATCATCCATGAATATCTCCATTGATTCCTCTGAGCAATCAAAAAAGATTTCCATCATACAGCGCTAGAAGGTAAGGCATACACCGAAAGGCGAATGTCCCATAAAGGGTACATAAATATGGTTTTTTCTTGATCCTCAGGGGCGATCTGTTGTGAATATCCTAGAACTCGCAGTTCGTGTTAAACATTATCTTTATCAATAAAATATTATTGAGTAATTTATTCAATAAAGTTGTTGATTTTGCATTCTATTATGAAAATCCAATAAACATATACATGGCTATAGTGTGAATACTTTAACTTTATGTGGTGACATAAACAGGATCAAGTTAATAGTATATAGCCTAAATGGTCTAATAAGTATATGAATGAAATTGAGTATCTCATTCTGGTAACACTATTAGACGCGGCCCATTTTGTAGGTAATACAAATGATGTGATCCACACATCATTCATGTAAAGACATGTGAGTGAGGGCATCCTATGCAATGAGTTTGCATATAGACTAGACCACGAAATAGTCACTTTTCTTTATAATGACCATTTACTATTAAAACTGACTATTTCATTTTAAGTAACCTAAGATAACTCGATCTTAATCCTGAGCTAGTTATGAACTCCTGTTTGTTTGGGATTATCCTTTGATCTGCATGGATGAGAGTAGTCCAACAACACTGCTCAATAAGGCTTCCATTTTGGGGATAAGACCGGATGAATAGCTCGGGACATAGCCCTGCAAGATGGAATTCACTCCTACCCGATTTAGGGTTAGTAGATAGGTTGTTCTCTTAAATACTGATTTCAGGTCTTGAACAATCGGGGCCCCGCCTTCTTATGATAAAGAAATGACTTGATTCATAAGTACTATGGATCAAATTGTTTATTAGAGGGTCAGTGGGAACTTAAGGAACGAGATGTATTCACAAGGGTAAAACGGTGATCTTGACCCAACTGTGATTACGAACGACATGTGAAGGATCGACTTACTGATCATGGTGAAGGAACTCTTATTCAAGAGTACCTACGAGCGGAAGCGGATCTTTCTAATTCATTGTGACAGAATTACCACATATACATTCAAACATACTAAAATGCATTCATAATGCTAAAGAGATTGAGAGATCATACTAGTTGAAGAATTCTTTTTCACAGTAAATCTAAAACCTAATCGTCTACCTCGAACAGTCACTACATGAATAAAAGTAAATGAAGATGACACCACCACTCAAAGCCCTCAGTATTCTTGGAGTGAGAATCCAAAGGGTGGGCTTTGTTCGGATTTGGTAGTGGAAAAGAGGAAGAGAGATTGTATACAACAATCAAGCAAGTGGGAGATGAGCTCATCTATCATATAAACAAAATGCTTGATCGTTTAGGTGAAGTATACAATCGTGTAGGAAAAAGGCAAGCGATCGTCTAAACTATCGTGTAGGAAAAACTAAGCGATCATTTATACGATCGTTTAGTAAATATCGAGAGCTAAACGATCGTTTAGTAAATATCGCGTGAGGGTGTAATCAGTAAGTGATCGCTTAGCACTATCGTATAGGTAAGCAACCGTGCAGTCACTATCGTATAGGCAGATTTTCTAAGCCAGACATACTTTTTAACACAATGTCTGCACATCTTATGCTTAACACACCGTGAGCTATTTATGTGTCTCAAAGTGATCTTTCAACTCACTCACCCATCATTAAAACAGAAGAGACGCTATCCCATTTCCCTTTTAACCGTCCAATGAATGTGATCACATCATATTCATAACATATAAATTAATATCATAGATTGATTATAGTATTTTTCCTCCATTAGATATAAATCAGATTAATATCGTATTTCCTCCAAATTAATGTATCTCATACATAAAGTTAATTATATCATATATAATCAAACTCCCTCTTGTCAATTTGAACATTTCAAACTGACTCTCAAATTGTATCCAAGCTACCAAACGGACCTTATGAACCTATGGCTCGAAGCTCCAATGGTACGTGAATAGCTGACTAAACTTTTTAGTCACGATATCCACCATCCGTTAACTGTCAGGCATTCCACTAAAGACCTGTTGGGGTTTGTGCCCTAAAGTCTCGTGTTCAATAGTTTGTAAACAACTTTGTACGAACACTTGTGATGTATAATATAAATGATATTTACTTCACTACTTGACTTTGTACATTTAGATGTTTTTTCATTTTACCACAAACCAATAAACTTAAGATCCCTGGTTATCTGTATGTAACTTAAGCATGTATGTGGTGACATACAAATGGATCATGTCTTGAGTGATAACCAAAATGGTCTGTATTATATGGATATAGGAGGGAAAGCTTATCCCGGTAACGCTACGGATGCGGCCCATTTTGTGAAATGGTCACAAGTATTGTGACTTGTCACAGATGATCTAATCCTAATCATTCGTGTAGGAAACATGCGAGTGGGGGCGTCCTATACAAAGAGTTTGTATAAGATCTGACCACGAAGTGTTAACGTCTTGTTATATAACACCGTTCATAACTGAGACTTCACTTCACTAGGATGACCATAGGTAACATGACCTCAATCCTGAGTGAGTGGGGAACTCTTGCCATTGAGGGTAATCCTTTGATTTGCATGGGTGCGAGTGGCCAGAACGCCAACTCAAACCTATCATTTTGGGGATTCGTCTGATTTAGGTAGTTGAAACTCAGCTACACAAGATGGAATTCACTCCTTCCCGAGGAAGGGGCAAGTAGATAGATAGCTCCCTTAAGGGCTGATTCCAGGGCTTGAACGATGTGGCGTCATTCACCTTCTCATGGCCTGAGAGAGGTGTTCACAACATAGTAGAACTATGTTGTATTGTTCATTAGAGGGATCGATGGTACTTTAAGGAGGAAGATGTAATTACAGGGGAAAAACGGTAAATTGGCCTGCTATTATTACGAGCATTTGTGAAGGGTCATTGTACGATGATTGGTTATATCCAATGGACATAGAAATACATCTATGGCAAGAAGAGTTCAACTATCGGTCTTTAGTGGATGCCTGGCAGTTAACGGATGGTGGATATCGTGACTAAAGAGTTTAGTCAGCTATTCACGTACCGTTGGAGCTTCGAGCCATAGGTTCATAAGGTCTCCTTGGTAGCTTGGATACAAGTTGAGAGTCAGTTTTTGGGTCAATTTGAAATGTTCAAATTGGACAAGAGGGAGTTCGATTATATATGATATAATTGAACGAGTTAATTAAATATGATATAATTAACTTTATGTATGAAATACATTAATTTGGAGAAAATTGGATATAAATATGATTTATATATAGTAGAGGAAAAAATATTATAATTAATATTTGATATTAATTTATAAGTTCACATTAATTGGACGGTTTTAAAGGAAATCGGAAGACGCCTCTTCGTTTAAAATAATGGATGAGTGCATTATAAATAGCAGACAGTATGTTGATCTCGGGGTGCGTGGGTATTATGAGAAAAATAGTGTCATCATTTAGAAAATTAGTGCCTATACGATAGGACTGCACGATCGTTTACATATACGATATTGTTAAGCGATCACATACCAAGTACAATGTCGCGCGCTATTATCTAAATGATCGTTTACCTTTTTACTAAGCGATCATTTAGCTCCCGGTATTTACTAAACGATCGTAAAGACAATCGCTTTGTTTTTCCTACGCGATTGTCTTGGACAATTGCTCACTCTTTTCCTACATGATCGTATAGACAATCGTTTACCTTTTACTACATGATCGTTTACTTTTACTACACGATCGTATACTTCACCTAAACGATCAAGCATTCTGTCTATGCGATAGACGACCTCTTCTCCCACTTGTTTGAACGTTGTGTACGGTCTCTCTTCCTCCTTCCCTTTACCAAATCCGAACAAAGCCCACACTTTGGATTCTCAATCCAAGAATACTGAGGGCTCTAAGTGGTGTTGTCTTCTCCAATTCCTTCTGTTCGAGTGGTGATTGTTCGAGGTAGACGGTTAGGCTTCAGACTTGAGAAATCTTCATCTGGTATGATTTTTTGATCCCTTTAGTATTATGAAAGTATGTTTGAATGTATATGCGGTAATTCTGTCACAATGAATTGGAAAGATGCGCTTCCGCTCGTAGGTACTCTTGAATAAGAGTTCCTTCAAGACCGACAGTTGAACTCTTCTTGCCATAGATATATTTTTATGTCCATTGGATATAACCAATCATCAGTACGATGACCCTTCACAGATGCTCGTAATTACAGTGGGCCAATTTACTATTTTGCCCCTGTAATTACATCTTCCTCCTTAAGTACCACTGATCCCTCTAATGAACAATACAACAAAGTCCTACTATGTGTGAACACCTCTCGAGCCATGAAAAGGTGTGTGGTGCCATATCGTTCAAGCCCAGGATCAGCCCTTAAAAGAGCAATCTATCTACTTATCCCTACTCTAGGGAAAAAGTGAACTCCATCTTATGAAGCTGAGTTCCCAACTCCCAAATCAGACGAATCCCTAAAGTGGTAGGTTTGCGTCGGCGCTTTAGCCACTTGCACCCATGCAAATCAAAGGACCACTCTCAATGGCAGGAGTTTTCAACTCACTCAGGATTGAAGTCATGTTACCTATGATCATCCTAGTGAAGTGAAGTCTCAGCCATGAACGGAGTTATATGACTAGACATTAACACTTCGAGGTTAAGTCTTATACAAACTCTTTGTATAGGATGCCCCCACTCGCATGTCCACTACACGAATGATCAGGATCAGACTATCTATGACAAGTCACAACACTTGTAACAATTCCACAAAGTGGGTTGCATCTGTAGTGTTACCATGATAAGGTTTCCCTCCTATATCCATATACTACAGACTATTTTGGTTGTCACTTAAGACATGATCCACTTGTATGTTAATACATACATGCTTAAGTTACATAAAGACAACCAAGGATATTAAGTTTATTAGTTTGTGGTAAAATAAAAAAAAAATCTAAATATGCAAAGTCAAGAAGTGAAGTAAATATCATATATAGTATACATCACAAGTGTTCTTACAAAGTTGTTTACAAACTACAGGGCACGAGATTTTAGGACACAAACCCCAACACATGATTATATCGAGTGGACATAATATATCTACGGAGTGACTCATTAGTTAACGAATGGAAGTTAATTCGGTGTAATGAGTTTAGCCAATTAATCTCGGATCGTTGGAGCCCATGATCTGTAGGTTCACGAGGTTCCCCTACTAGCTCGTTAATGGATTAGCTTTAGAGTAGCGTGATAAGTTAATTTGAAACATTCAAATTAGAATTAAAGGAATTAGTAATTATATGAGATATAATTACACATTTAATTTTAAGAATTCAACGGAATAGGAGAATTATATTTAAATATGATTTAAATATATGAAGGTGGTTTTGTGTAAAATTAATTTAATATTTGATATTAAATTAATTAGAATTAATTAAATTATTTAAACAATTATTTATTAATTTTATTAGAAAATTAATTTATGAAATTAATTTTACAAAATTAATAATATTTTCAATTTTTGAAATCAATTTGATTTTTGAAATCATTTGGTAAAAAGTTGGAAAGTTGGAAAAACAACACAAAATGGAACTATGGATTTTTCCATTAAACCTTCAACTCGCTGACACCAAACCCACTTATTTTGGCTTCAATAACTCCAAGCATGAGATGCATCTCATGCAACCATCTTCTTTGCATGAAATATCTGCAATAAATAAAGAAGATTGGAGCGGAATTAAAGCAAGCATCTATAGAGTTTTTGCTAAAAAAATCGGGTTGAAGAAGTTGTTCTTCAACTGGGTTCTTAGCAGTGAGTTCTTCTCAAAGTTCTCTTCATTCAAGCTGATTTTGAGTTCCACAGCTCGATCTAAAGCTCCAAGAGAATAGTGGGGAAGATCTTAAGGTGGTTCACATCAAGATTCGAAGAAGTTTACAGATGAAAATCATGTTTTCAAGAAGTTCTACAAAGGTATGGCTTCAAACCCTCTTATGATTGATGAGTATGCTTTAGTTACTGCCAAAATTAATGAATTAGAGTGCTTCTTGATCCTTGTTGCTTCCGCTGCTTGCTGATATACTCTAACACGATCATTATCTGATTGTATCTGGAGTATCCATCCAAGAAGCAGAAGAAATCATTTCCAGCAAATTTGTCGAGCATCTGATCAATGAATGGTAACGGGAAATGGTTCTTCTTGGTTGTTTCGTTTAACTTCCTATAATCCATACAAATTCTTCACCCAGTGATAGGTCGAGTGGATACCAATTCGTTATTCTGGTTTAGAATTATAGTGATACCTCCCTTTTTTGGGACGAACTAGACAAAACTTACCCATTTACTATCAGAAATAGGGCAAATTATGTCCACATCTAGCCATTTAATAATTTCCTTTTTCACTACTTCTTTCATCGCAAGGTTGAGTCTGCGACGATATTCAATTGGACCCTTTTTTTCCTTTTCTAGACTGATTTCATGCATGCAATATGAGGGCTTGAACCCCTTTATGTCTGCAATGGTCCATCTTCAGGGGTTAAGGTGGCTGAAACAATGACAGGTAGTGTTTCTCCCTCACTGACGAAGGTATACTTGAGATGTGAGGGGAGCATTTTCATTTCCAATTGTATGAAAGTCTAAATCCAATAAACTAAGACCCATGACTATTGTATGAGTACTTGAACTTTATATGGAGACATAAAAGTGGATCGGGTTCGAGTAAATAACCAAAATGATCTATGGTACATGAATGAGGTTGGGTACCTTATTCTGGTAACACCATTGGATGCGGCCTACTCTGTAGTTATTACAAAGAGTTGTAAAGTGCTACATACGATGTAATCCTAAATCGTACATGTTATGACATGAGAAGTGGGGGATTCCTATGCAATGAGTTTGCATAAGATCAGGACCAAGAAATAAGTCACTCTTACTTTATAACGTTGTTTACTGTTTAAGACTGATTATTTCACCTAGATGACCTAGGTAACTCGATCTTAATCCTGAGCTAACTATGAACTCCTGTTTATTCGAGATTGCCCTTAGATTTTCATAGTTGAGGGTTGTCTCAATAGCTCCAGCTCAATAATGTTGGCTTTTTGGCCCTTAATCTCAAATTAATTAATTAATCAATGTTTTGATGATAACAAACTCAATTTTAATTAATGAAAATTTTAGTGTTTTAATAGTCCATAGAGTAGAGCTCGAAACAACGATTCCAACACCTCTTGAATCACTCAAATCGAAGCTAAAACGAAGACGATATGACCGAAACAAATCTATAGAGAAAATACCGTGGTGGATGACGTGGCATAACCAGACCATTTGCATGTAGACATATGGCAGCATATTGGTTGAATGGTGGATCATTAAGAGATTAACATATGATGGACTTTTGATTTTTGAATTGATTAAAAAAATGAAATTTAAAAGAAATTTAAAAGGAAAATAAATTTAATATTATTTTATGTTTGTGTCTAACAGCTAGTTTTTTTATACATGATATTTTTTTTTATTGACTTTAAAAAGAATGAATTTAAAAAGAAAATGAATTAAAAGAAAAATAAATTTAATATTATTTTATGTTTGTGTTTAACGGCTAGTTTTTGACACATGATATGTTTTTTTATTTTTTGGATTAATTTTAAAAAGAAAATGAATTTCAAAAGAAAAGGAATTTAATATTATATTTTGTTTGTATCTAACGACTAGTTTAGTTTAAAATCTCCACCATTGATTTTTCTTTTCCAAGACATTTTTCTCATCACAATCAAAGCATGCTTGTCACAAGAGATATTCATTTTCATCAATATGCATGGCATCATGCTCATTCTCTTTTAAGCAGCAATTTCTTCAAGTAAAGACTTATTTTTACTAGATAAAATATTGTATTTCTTTTTAAAGCACAACATACTTAGAAGTAAGTTTTTCTAAATCATTTTGCATATTTTCAAAAGCTTCAAACAATTCATTATAAGAAAGAGGTTCTAGAGTTACCTCATCATTTTGTTCATCTCTTTGTCACTATGAGTCATGAATAAAAAATTGGCCACTTCTTCATTATCACTCCCACTTTCGCTTTCATCGCTATCATCCCAAGTAGCTTTTCATTGCTTTCTTCTTGGATTTTGGATTATTTGAAGAAAAGGACAATCGTTCTAATATGACCCGGCTTCTTGCATTCATAGCATATTACCTCATCCTTTTTGTCTTTTTCACCTTTTGACTCTTTTTGGTTGGAGAGATGCTTTCTTGAATTGCTTCTTTTCTCTGATGAAGTTCTTATACTTACGTGAAAGATAGGCAATATCATCTTCATCAAGGTCACTTCATCTTGGGAGTCAACTTCTAAAGAGATGGTCTTTAAAGCTATACACTTTTCTTTTTTCTTCTTCTTCATCCTCATGTTTTTCTTGATCGTTATCTCATGCGTCAACAACGAGCCCATGATTCATCAATGGAGAGAGATTTGAGATCCTTTGCCTCTTGAATGGCGGTGACTTTAGGCAACCATTGTTTAGGCAAAAACCACAATAGCTTCTTTATCTTCTCAAGATTTGAGTACTTTTTCCCAAGTCCTTCTAAAGCATTGACAATATTAGTAAATCTGATAAACATATCGGAAATAGCTTCATTTTCATCAATTTTAAACATTTCAAATATCGATGAACTAACATGTCAATCTTGTTTCTTTTACTTGACTAGTTCCTTCATGAGTAATTTCTAATTATACCCATATCTCTTTAGCAGTTTTGCAAAATAGACACTCTATTATACTCAACTTCATTCAAAGCACAAAATAAGCAATTAATAGCTTTGGCATTTAAAGAACATGCTTTCTTTTCATTTATTGACCATTCTTCCTTAGGTTTTATAGTGCTAACACCATCAACATCTTTTTGTTGGAATTTTAAAACCTTCCTCAACAATATCCCATAATCATAATCAATAGAAAGCAAGAAAAATCTCATTCATTTTTTCAATGTCTATAATTAGTACCATTAAGAAAGGAGTTTGTAATAGATTGACTATCGGTAAAAGGGATAAAACCTAAAGTTGCCATAGCTAAAAAAACAATTAAGTTTATCAAGAAATAAATATTTCAAGAAGAGCAACCCGCTTTGATACCAATTGTTGGATCGATATGGGAACCCTAGAAGGGGTGAATAGGGTTTAATTAAACTTTTTTTTTCTAAATTAACCCAATTAAACTAATTAATACACTTTTTATAAATAATAAAAATTTCAATTATGCAACAAATAATATGACAAATAGTGTGATAATTTAATTCTATCAAATTTTAGATAAATAAATAAGAACAAACTAAAACATACAATAAATTGCTTAAATTAATTGCAAAAATAAAAGAAAGGTTAGAGAAGAAGACACCGTAATTTTTTATAGTGGTTCGGTCAAACTCGACCTACTCCACTCTCCAAGTGCCTCTTGGGAATTTGAAATAAAATCTTTCTGACTCTTTCCACTGATTAGAGCCAACCAGTTACACCACCGCTCCTTTTACGGGTTCAAGAGCAAACCCGATCCTTTCCACGGTTTAGGATCAAACCGTTACAAATGTCGGAATTTTTGAAGAACACAATACAACTCTCACTAGAGTGGATTTACAAGTTTAAGCACTCAACAAATTTATCCTCACAATACAAAAACTCTTTCAAGAATAAGATGAAAAGAAAAAATTGGGAGTTTAGAGAGAGTAACAATGGAAACTTTTGAGTTTTGGAGGATTATGAAATGTAAAATTTGTTCGTATAAAATTTGGAGGGAAGATAGTTTATATAGAGATGGAAAAATTTTTTAGAAACACAATTAATTTGGACCGTTGGATTTTTA